>NW_019417128.1:0-71995 GCF_000390285.2 Anoplophora glabripennis
ACTTTTTACCAAGAGTTTCTCACTTTCCACTCCGTTCACAACTGTCATTTGAATTCTGTTTGTTAAGTAGTTAGTAAATAAATGATGAGCTGGTCCTTCTATTCCAAGTTGTTCCAATTTTTTTGAGAAGAATTTGATGATCTACAACATCAAAGGCTTTACATAGGTCAAGATACGAGATTTTGCAGAGCTACATAAAAAGATCTTTAAAAAAAATTGCATCCTATTGTAATACCAGCATTTAAGAAAAACAATTTGAATTTACCTGTTAGCTTAGTAAAAATAAAAAAATTTAAATTAAAATTAAAAATAAGGAAATTGCATTGTATCTTGCCTTTATAATTTATTTTTTAGATAATGTGTACTTATATTGGGGACTAAACATTTTTTTCTTATTTATTGGATATTTTCTATCTGTGAAAAATTTAAGAAATTAATTAAATAAGCCCTAGCGTAAGAAGGATGTCGTGGGTTAGTTTAACCTAACTGTTAAATTTATTATGTATTCTCCTTAATTTTTCTGATAATACACGCATATATGGAATTTTTTATTATCAGAGTATGGATTGTTTATTAGTACATTTTTTATGAATTTCAACTCATTACTAAAAATTTCATCATTTGAAGAAATCATTTGGCTTATCGTACAAAAATTTTTGTAGAAATAATCTTTTTGATTCTATTTTAACAAAACTAAATATAATTCTCTTAATATTTTTTCCGTCAGTTTCACTATTTTTATCCGAAAAAGAGCAAATTTGAAGCTTTAGTTATGACAAATAATACATAAATTAAAAATGCTATTTTGTAAACATTTTATATAATCAACATATGGAGTGTAGTAATAAAAAATTTACGTTACATTTATTTTATTCAACAAATTACGCTTTTTTTGTAGGAGTTACAACTCATATGGAACTGTCCAAAACAGCTTTCCTTTCAAATTTAGCACAACTTATCCCGATGCCAGATTGTAATCAGTCACCACGTAACATGTACCAGTGTCAGATGGGTAAACAAACAATGGGAACACCTTGTCATAATTGGGATTTGCAGTCTGAGACTAAACTGTATAGATTACAAACACCAAGCACTCCTCTTTTCAGACCTGTCCATCACGATAACATTTTTTTGGATGATTTTGCAATGGGAACGAATGCCATTGTTGCCGTAATCAGTTACACTGTAAGTACTATTGTTGCATAATGTATGTTCAGTCTGTATCCGCATATTTCTTTAATGAAATTTATAGGGTTATGATATGGAAGACGCTATGATAATTAATAAAGCGTCCGAAGAACGTGGTTTAGCACACGGTTCGATATACAAATCAGAATTTATCGAGTTAGATCATCCCACTTCTTACTTTGCTAGAGATCCTGATGCCAAAAATTTATCTCAGTACATGGATTCTGATGGCTTGCCATATGTAGGAAGGAAGATATCTAATGACGAGCCTTTATACTGTTTTTATGATTGTGACAAGTCCACATATGTAGTAAAGATGGTTAAAGGCAAGGAAGAGTGTTATTTGCACAGTGTGAAATTGTGTGGAAGAGTAGAAGTTAAAAGTCCTTGCAAAATAGCTTGCTTAACATACAGAGTTCCAGTATGTATTGTTTGAGGTATCATAAACAATTTTTACATAGCTTTATATTTTCAGCGTAATCCCAGTGTGGGTGATAAGTTTGCTAGTAGGGCTGGCCAGAAAGGTATTTGTTCCCAGAAGTGGCCTGCTGAGGATTTGCCGTTTACGGAGACGGGTGAGTTTTTATTGCTTTAAATTCAAGCTTATGTTGGTTGTATCAGGGCAGCTGATTAGTTGAATGTAAAGTTCTGCCATAAATTTTTACTTTGACAGTAGTTTCCTTGAATCAAATTAGACTATTTCAGCTTAACAATCATCTGATAAATCTTAGCACTTGTGTTATTTTCGGTCTGTTCCATTGGCCTGTTTCAGTAAGTCACTGTCTATGACGGCACACTACAGGACTTTTGACAAATTGTCTCAATTGTTTAAATTATATTGACATTTCTTATAAGTTATAACAAATGTCAATAACCTGGTGAGTTGTATGTTTGTGTTTAGGTTCATGTTATTTTAAAATTTATAAATTAAAAATTTTAAAATGACGTAAAATATCAGAAGGTTATCACTAATGTGTTGATGACGTTAGCTCAGTTTCTTCAAAAGTGCGATTGTACATGAAAAATTTAGATATAACTACTTTGTATGGACTAGGAATGAAGTAAACGGTATATATTTTAGAGTTTTAAGAGGGTAGATAAAAAAAATGTAAATTAGATTAGATTCCTGAAATGTGGATAATGTAAACTGCTGAAGTGTCAAAATTAAATGTCAAAGATTGACATTTATGGCCTGTGATATGTGTATCCAGAAAGTAATTGTGGAGTCGACACACTAAAGGTTTGTCATTGGAATGAAGTTTAACCCTAAAGCTACCTTGTGGCTTTACACTGCTTTTATTAGATCCTGAAAGCACTTATGCATCTATGGTATGATGGCCTGCAATGCGCTTGGACAAACTACGACAACTGACATGTGTCACCACAATAGGAGCATTAAGCACAACTCCCACAGATGACCTAAAGGCTTTCCTGTCACTTCCGAAACTACTCCCTTACAGGCAATATGGCAGTTTTATACACACTTTTGTCCGACAGAATTATCAGCTCCTGTGCAGTTTTGAAGTGGGTCAATGCTTTGTCCTTGTTGGGACCGGAAAATCGTGTGAAGCTAATTTGGGTTTCTGGTTACAACAGTGTGAATGGCAATGAAAGGACCGACATGTTGGCCAGACAGGGCTAGTCGATTTGTGGAACCAGAACCAGTGATCTGTTTACCACATTATTATATGACAAGATCCATTGACACTTGGATCAAAAAAACAATTAACAGAAAAATTGGTATGCGGACCTAGTTTTGCTTAAGACCAAACTTCTTATAAAGGGCCCATGGGCTCGAACAAATTGGAAAATGAGCATGCTGAGTAGAAGCAACAATTGGATTTCACAGGACTTTTAACTGGTCATGAACATTTTAATAAGTACGTCAAAAGAATTGTGCTGAGTACTAACATGAGATGTAGATTGTGTGGACACGTCCTGGGGGGTGGGAGCGTTTGTATGTCACCTCAGGACATCAAAGAGGTTCTAGCAGCGTAGGTTTATTTTATAAAACTCTTACTATAGTAGAACCGTATTCGATGCAAAGTAGAGCAAAAAATTGTCGGCCTTTTATCAAAGGAAAATCGTGTCATCATTTTTAGGATGTGTAAGATAAACCATTTCAAATTTTAAATGAAATTGTAATATCTGAAATACTGCATCATACGGGTTGTGTTCTGGTAGTTGCTGTAGTCGCCCAGGTGCTTCGAGTGTACGAAGTGGTCGATTATACGTCAAATATTAACATGGCACACTTGGTCGTAAATCAGAGACCACCCACAAAAAACAAGTAAAAAACAGAGGTAAAATGTAATACATATGTGGAATTTAAAAAACAAATTGGATTTATGATAAATTACATTTAAAATAAATAGTTTATGAGAATAAACAAATTTTTGTAGGAACAGGGGTGCCAGATGTGAACTGATCCCTTCATCCCTTCATAATGCATAATGAAATTATTCAATTTCTAAACCCCTTAAAACCGTACTGCACTAGATCCCTTGACAGGCAATTATTTATTACTTTGCATCGAATATGATCCTACTACAGCAGCATGCACAATGAGTCACAAGACCACTGTGTTGTAGGCTACCATTCCACGTTTTCACACAACAGAGTAAACAAAGTACAAAAAAATTCAAGTCCTTTAAAAGTGATAAAAAAAACTGAAGATAAAAATTTTCAGACATTGTATCACGTTTGTCATCAACTTTTGCCACTAAGGTATATTTAGTAAAATCAGTCTATTTTAATCCAAGACCGCTACTGTCAAGGTATGGCCCTTTAGCTACCGAACACCCTGGATAAGGTAAGATATAAAGGTGAATTTGTTTAAATTTTTTATTTTTAGGACTGGTTCCCGACATTGTGTTTAATCCTCATGGTTTCCCGTCTCGTATGACCATTGCTATGATGATCGAAATAATGGCAGGGAAATCGGCTGCCTTGCATGGTCTCGTGCACGATGCCACTCCCTTTAGATTTACTGAAGAAGATACGGCTATAGATTATTTTGGTAGGCTTTTAGAACAGGGTGGTTATAATTACTACGGGACTGAAACTATGTATTCTGGCATTGATGGTCGAGAAATGACCGCACAGATCTTCTTTGGTGTTGTACACTACCAGAGACTAAGGCATATGGTTTCGGACAAGTGGCAGGTTAGAAAGCATAATGGACTGATGCAAACGTTGCACCATAAAAGTTTAAATAGTTCGTTTTCTTTTTCATATTTTATATTTTTTTAGGTAAGATCTACTGGCCCGACAGATATTTTAACTAGGCAACCCTTGAAAGGAAGAAGGAGAGGTGGTGGTGTTCGTTTCGGTGAAATGGAACGTGATTCATTGATAAGCCATGGAGCATCGTTTTTATTGCAAGACAGGTTACTGCACTGTTCGGATGAAACAACGGTTCGTAATTTTCCCTTTGATTTTAAATAAATGAATTCATTCACCTAATACATACATATTAAACAATATCACCAAATGTATTTGGTTGCTTCATCTTGGTTTGTTCAGGAGATATAGAGGGTGGACCAAATTCGATGGAGTTTAGGGTCTGGTTTTATATGACACAAAAATGGATGAGCTTATGATTTTTTTCTGTCACTGTTTTACTCAAAAACGTTTGTTAAGAATGTTTGTGCCATTTTTCGATTCGGTACTTAGATTGTTAGACAAACAAAATTTTCTGAGAAATGATCTCGAATCGTAAAAATGGAAAGCTGGCAGCGACCAAACACATAGGCCCTGGCATAACAATCCGAAAAAACTATTGTGCTGTAAATATCAGCATAGGCCACAAAAGTTTTAAAACCACTATAGCTTCTACTTCTTAATACAAGGTGAGCCAGTGAAACGGGACGATTTCAAAAAATTTGAAAACATTCAAGAAATCATGTTTTGGAAGATTTATTGATGAAAACATAATCTACACAATGGATGTGTTGTGTAAGTGCACAAACATTCATTTTTAAAAAATAATGTTCGAAAGGTGGTCTCCATTTTGTCGCACACATTCTTGCAGTCTTGTTGCAAAGCTACCCATAACATTGTGCAGCGTTTCTAGCGGTACTGCAACCACTTCACCTGGAATCCTTTCTTTTAATGCTTGGATAGTTCTTGGAGGGGGTTACTTTGATACACTTTTGTTTTTACGTACCCCCAAAGGAAAGTCGCATGCGGACATACAGGAGAACGAGGTGGCCTGTCATAGTAAATCCAGAAAAAAAATTGTTCAACATATTCACGTAACGATCAGAGTTCACAGTTACTGCGTTCTCAGCTTCGTTCTCAAAAAAATAAGGGCCAGTTATTCCTAACCAAGAACCCGCTCACCACATCACTTCAACTACTCTGAATATAGGGGTCTTTCGTGTAATTTCTGAATGTTATTGTTGGACCAATAACGAAAATTTTGTTTGTCGACGAAGCCACTAAGGTGAAAGTGGGGGCCCATCACTCATCCAAAGATTGCAGCACGTAATCGTATTCATTGATTCTTTTTTGTGTTGTTGAACCATTGGTTTCAAAGTTCCTAACCCACTTTTGAATAGCGTTGTTAGAGAGTACACTACCGCGAAGTGATAAACGAAACGCTCTTCTCGCACGGACAAAACGTTCCCCATTTTGGTAATACATTTTGACAGCAAATGCGTGTTGTTCACCCGATCAAGTTTCCATAATAACTAACTTCCCACTCTCTAGATTTACAACATTGACAGATCAAGTCTGCCTCCCCTCTACTTTTTCTGTAGTAGCGTTTCTAAATTGTGCCATTTCATTGACTCACCTTGTATATAAGGTATCAAAAAAATGCACCATACTTTATGAGTACCTTCCATGATTAAAAATAAACTGATTCATATTAAATTATCTTAATACAATTTTAGTTCCTTTAAAACTTAAGTCAGTATCAGTTAAAGTAAAACATTTTTTTGATAAGTTTTTAATGAAGTAAAATTATATTATGCTAACTTAATCTAAATCTTATTTTAAATTTTATCCAAGAAAGCTATCCTTGAAGTTTAGCCTAGTTCTGAATACTCTGTATACTAAGGAATGGAGGGATGGAGGTTAGTTAACTTGCATTAACCAAATTGTGTTTTTCAATAAGAATATAAGTCTTTCCGATATCAATTGAAGAACCAAGACGTTGACAGTATGTACCAGGTTCGGTCGCTGACGCAGCAACTCGGCATTCAAATATTTGAAAAACTTGTTCCCATATTTATTTAACCATACCCATATACAGGTCTGGTCGAATTAAACGTGGAGGTGGTAGAAATGTATACGCCCAGTTGAAAAATGCGAACGCGAGCAAACGAAATCTAACACAGCTGCATTGGGCCACTGTTCAATAAATCTCAGCTGTTGTCAACAGCTGAGATTTATTGCCAGTCTTGACAAATTGCCCAGCAGTGCAGTGCAGCAATGCGGAATTTGGTGTGATTCAGGTAATTTTAATTTTTTATAGACACCTTCTATTAATCATTGATATTACAATTGGGAAAGGGAGAAATAATGTTACTATAACATGGCATTTTGGAGACCTTTTGAAACGGAACAAAACGAAATTTACCATCAATATAATAAAATTGTTTGAGGACATAAATAATTAAAATATGTTGTTGGCCAAATGAACATATAATAGAAATTTTCTACACATTATTTACAACTTATTATAATTTTTTACCTTTAACTTTTTTAGGAGCGCCTGAAAGTCTTTAAATTTTATTGCCAGACGTTTTTTTACATGTTCAACTGACTTCGGAAAGACTATACCTTTTTGTATAAGATTATAATATATGACATGTCTCTGGGTAAGGTTATAACTAGCGACCTATAGCAGGTGGTTAAAAAAATAAGGCTGACATATTCAGCAACTTGAAAATTCATTGCATTAGATTGTTCTTTTAGAAAAGACTAAAATGTGATTTTTAAGAATTATATATGCCACTCAAATTCATAGGATGACTATTTGTTATATTAAAATTTATTTTCCAGGCAGAGCAAATGTTTTGCCAAGCATGACAAAAGACTTGACTATAGCTTCGTTACAAAATACTCATATATTGAGCAAATGAATTAATTTTTTACTCTCATATACCACCTTAAAAACTAGAATCTAACAATATTTATATATTTTTTTTGTTTGAAGTAACGTAGTAACAATTTTTTCTTGTACGTTACTTTTATCCTTTGCCATTAACAAAAATTTATTGACTAATTTTTTCGGTTCTCTGATTGTACCTTCAGTAAATACCCCACATATTACCTTTATGCTTAACGTTTATTATTACATGGGATTTATTTTTATTTTAGGCTTTCATCTGTACGTCTTGTGGGACGCTTTTAGGACCAGTGACGGAGATTATAGAAATGGCAGATAAACCACATCATAGCGAAACGAAGGAAACTTGTAGATTGTGCGGACATGGGAAAAATATTTCTGAAATAAAAATACCTTATATATTTAAGTTTTTCGTGACACAATTAGCATCTTGCAATATTAACGTCCGGCTGAAATGTCAAGAAATATGAGTTTTAAATATTTTTTAAGCTGTTGTAGTTAATTAAGGAAATACATTGTTTTTTTTTTATAAAATGAGAGGTGATTTAAAAATACTATCCCATAACCTTAACATTCTCCACAAGTGAATGTTACACTTAAATTAAATATTTCCAGGATTTTGGATGAAAATATAAAAAAGTTTTTTCCGTATGTGTTTATGTAAATATTATTGCACATGTGCTTTTCATATCAAAATTCAATGAATATCGCCGACCATCTCAGCGGCAAAACCGGAGGGGAGGAGATGAATTACAGAACTTAAAATCGTGCGTTTAAAATGAGCTCGAGCGCTTCAAAGTGCTAAGCTATCTAAGCTTCTATGGCTCCGATTTTGATATATATATTTTTTTAAACCAGCAAACTTTTTATTAGTACTTTGATATGTTTTCCAACCTGCAAAACCGTTTCACGCAATTATTTATTTATAAAGTCAAAATTTTTCGAACATTTAAAATTGCTCCAAAAGTTGTTTTAAAAAAGGAAAATTGATATTATAACGATTGTATATGATAAGTAAGGGGTCCAAGTATGTGTAAAAAAAACCGTGCCAATTAAAATCTCTAACTTTAACATCAATAAACAAATTGTCTCGTGCCAAAACCATCAGACCAATTTGGATAGAGTTTTGGGAATTCGTTTTGTAATATGTACTTTAAAGAACTTACATCCACATTTATAGTGGAATTAGATAATCTCTTACCTGTCAGTTGAACGCTTCAAAATTACTTCGATTCTCTTGTAGGAAATTTCATAACAATTTTATTAATGGTTTTTTCTATATATTTACAAAGTACAACCTTTTTATTTAGCGCTAACTTATATTTTCACTGCACATGGTGTTTCACATAAGAACCGTCGCAGAACAGGGGCATGTGGGGAACCCAAAATATGGTGATTTAACGCAACTTACTTTTATACTAAGCTGCGCCCCTGAAAAGTTGTAGGCTTTGAAAGTGGGGTATCAAATTTTGAAAAAAATCAATATCTCCGTTATACTTGAACTTAGAAAAACCAAATTTGGTGCAGTGCGGGTGTACCCAGAACATTAATCGACAGTAAGTAAAGTTTAATTGGAGCATATTAAAGGGTTGATATGAGCACCATTAAAATGTTACAGAATATTTTAACCCACTGACAGACTTACAAAATTATTACTTTATTTTTTGGGGAATTTAATTCTAAAACTTTTCTTACTCTTGTTAGTATTCAAAAAAATTTTTCATTTTCAACAAATATACGAATAACCAATAATACATATTGAAGCTGTTATTTAAAATTATCGAAAATTCAAAAGTTGGCTATGAATTTAAACGTTAAACTTCGATCAGGGAAAAAAGTTGGAATAAGAATAATTTAATAGAAGAAGAAACAACTTCAACATTAGAAATAACACAATTATAGAAATTGTTCAAAATGATCACTGCTATCTCTCAGGCATAAATTTATTCTTCGTCGAAAATTGAAGTCCACTCTATCCAATGACTGTCGATTGTTTCTAAGGAATGTGCATTTATCAGTAATGCGATTCCACTTTTCTGCTTGAGATGCAACAGGCGAGGAATACACAAACTCTTTTAGCGTTCCCCAAAGAAAGACACAAAAAATTCAAAATGCACAGGACATCTTTTGACATAAAGAAACGTCACAGAGAAGCTAGAAAAAGACTGGATGTGTTTCGCAACAGGATAGGCGTACAGAAAATATAGCATGTAAATCCTGTATTATACAGGGTGTTACAAATTAGTAGGTCAATCCGTTAACAACATATTCTTTGGACTAAAATAATGAGACTTTTCTTATGCCACTTTTCATTTCGGAGCCCTATTTTCAAAATAGTGTCAAAATTAAAATTTAAAAAATGATTTTTATCGATAACTCCGGTGATTGTAAAGATATGTATTTATTTGAAATTTCGCACATATTTTGATCTTAAGTCGGCACCCTTTTTGTGTAATTTTGATTTAAAATCTCAAAGCGCGACCGAAGGGGAAGGAAGTTGCAGTATCCAACGACCCCCAATTTTTCGAATATTTTTCTTAGATAAAGTGACATTTTATTCTATTTTTTTTACTCTAGATTTTTATTTGGGGCCTCGTTTCCGAGATATTGTAACTTTTTTATATACACGACATCGATTTGGTCGAGAATTTAGTCGATGTTAGACTTTATTTTTTGGGACTATATAAGAGATTTGAGACGTCTTATGTATTTTAATTTACTGAATAAAATGAAAATGATCATTATCATGATTAGCAATATATAATTTGAGCTAAATTTAACATATCTAAAAAAGATGCAAATTTCGGACAGCAAGCCCCAAATCAGAATATGTGGTTTTAGCCTAAAGTGTCCTTTACCTCGTGCAAATTGTTTCTTTAACCGTTGTTTAGTTAGTATTGGTACCATATAAAAAAATAAATTTCATAAAATCCCAAAAATTAAAATTTAACGTCGACTAAATTGATGTCAACAAAACTCATTTTTCTCCAAAATGAAAAGTATCATAAAAAAAGTTCCATTATTTTAGTCCAAAGTATAAGTGGTTAACTGCTTGGCCTACTAATTTGTAACACCCTGTATAAATTTTACCTATTTTATAATTTTGTTGTGTAGTTATATTTTTCAAAAATCTATTTTTTAATCTTTTGCGTTGTCAACTGAAACAAATTTTTCACATTTGATATTCTCATGCATGGAGTATTTGTCAGACTTAACATTTAATGGGACTTTATATTTGAGAGAATATTTGTTTGTACCTTCTAAATTAATGGAGATGGCAACAAAATTCTAAAATGTAATCATTTTGATGATCAAAAAATTTGGGTATATTTGTAGAAAAACAATAATTGTTTTTCCACAAATTATATTGTCCATATCGTCATAAACTTCTATTTCAGGAAAATTTTTTTGGCATAAAATGCATCTTATTTAGTCACATTTGACAACATAAGTAAAAATTTTTATTTTCGTTTTTAGATAAAGCCAAAGCATCAAGTTTGAAACACTCTGTACATAAAAACAAAAAGTACAGAATTAAATAAAAAAACAATGTTGATAGAATTGGTGAGGTATAACCTATAAAGCATGTCATTTGTTTAAACGTCATTGCTAACACAAAGTGACCTACTAATCTATAGCTAGTAGACGTTGTGCTCCTCCCCAACATCCGAGGTTGCCGGCTAACTCGTCCATATTACTATGCGTCTTCTTGCGTGGGGCTAGGCTCTCTATTCCTCTCCTTTTTGAAATATGGGGATAAAGCCCTTTTTTGAGTTATGCATTCTTATTCAAGAGACAACTTTTCAATGTTTTTTCGATCATTGGCGTATTTTATAAAGGAGTGAAATAGTCAACCCCATTGCAATATTTTATTAGAAATTTTTTATATGAAGCAAATTATTTATCTAAAAACATTTATTGAGAAGAATGACTTATTGCGCAACTTTTTTACCTCTTGTAATTTTTCGATAAAACCGATAGTTTTCTAGTAAAAAAATTAGATGCGTCATCGTTCACTAAAGGGGTAAATACGAAAATTTGTAAAAAAAAATGATTTATCATATTAATAAATTGACACTTTCTGTCAATANTTATTGCGCAACTTTTTTACCTCTTGTAATTTTTCGATAAAACCGATAGTTTTCTAGTAAAAAAATTAGATGCGTCATCGTTCACTAAAGGGGTAAATGTGAAAATTTGTAAAAATAAAATAGGCGGGTGTTATAACAAATAAATTGTTATTTATCATATTAATAAATTGACACTTTCTGTCAATAAGCTGATAATTGAATAATAACATTAAGAATAATTTGCTATTAATTAATGAAAAATGTTTGATAACTTATAACTATGGGACATGTATTAGGTAAAGTTATTTATCTGAAATAAAATTTAATACAAACGAAAAACAAGAAATGCAAAATTAAATTTAAAGAACATTCTCGAAATAATTTCCATTTTGCTGCAAGCATAACCTAATAAGTCTGTTGAAGTTATAATGCACTCGCACAAACAGTTCTTGGTTATTGTGAAAGTCATCTGCTGCCTGAAATATTCTTAAGCTTAGTTCTTCTAAGGAGGCAACAGGAGTGGCATAAACAATACTTTTATGTGTCCCCACAACAAGAAATCCATAGGCGTTAGGTCAGGTGAACGTGCAGGCGAACAAACAGGGGCATTACGACCATGATCAATCCAGCGATTCGGGTAATTTAAATTTAACCATTCTCTAACGGCAAGTGTACTATGTGCAGGCGCCCCATCGTGCATATACCACATCACCTGACGTGTAGCGAGGGGTACATCCTCAAGTAATGTTGGAAGATTTTCGTTCAAAAATCTAAGATACTCGGTCGCTCCAAACCTGTGTGGAAGAATAAAAGGACCAACTAGAGTATTTCCTACAATTCCCATCCAAACGTTTAAACTGAAATTATGTTGACATTGAAACAAATATTTCATGAGTATTTCTTCCGATCATGAATGAACATTATGATGGTTTACTGCACTTACTCTAGGAAAATTTGCTTCATTGGTGAAAAGTATATTCATAAGGAAATTTGTCATGCCTGGAAATATTGACAAAAATCCATGCGGTTAGGTAAATCAGGGTCATTCAATTGTTGCACGGGTTGATTGTGAAAAGGGTATAAAAGATTTTTCATGAGCTACATTCCACACAAGACTGTGAGAAACTTGCAGTTGCCTGGACACCTGTCTTGTGCTTGTACCACAGTCTTGTTCTAGATATTCCATTATAGCTTCCTCAGTTTCAACAGTTCGGACATTACGCCTTCTTCCGGCACCCTCACGATTGGGCTGAATTTTACCAGTTTCGCAAAGCTTTCTTTCCACTGAGACCAATGTTTGTCTATGAGAAATCGGCCGGTTTGGATATCTTTGGTGGTGTAACCTTACTACAGCATTACTATTTTTTCTGCATTCGAAAAACACTTGGAGCATGTCGACATACTCGTCATTGGTATAAATATTATTTGCCATAATTATTCTGATAATAAATTAATCAATTGGTACTAATTATGGGTTGACAGAAAGTGTCAATTTATTAATATGATAAATAACAATTTATTTGTTATGACGTCCGTCTATTTAATTTTTACAAATTTTTGCAATTATCCCTTTAGTGAACGATGACGCATCTAATTTTTGTACTGGAATACTATCGGTTTTATCGAAAAATTACAAGAGGTAAAAAAGTTGCGCAATAAATCAGTCTTCCCAGTAAATATTTTTAAATAAATAATTTGCTTCATATAAAAAATTTCTAATAAAATATTGCAACGGGGTTGACTGTTTCACTCCTTTATGAAATACACCAATGATCGAACAAATATTCAAAAATTTGTCTCTTTATTAAAAAATTAAAATGTGAATTTCAATCCCCTCCTTTAAGAGGGTATATCGCCTCAGGGGTGCAACTTTCATATATGGTATTTTTACTTCAATCCTCTTATTTTTGGCTCTACATTCACTGGTACCATTTTTGCTACATCATTTAAAAACACCCTGTATATTCCCAACCATGCACATTAGCGACTCAGTTGTTGCAATTGGTAGGGAATTTTTGCGGGCGGAGCTTATAGCGATTGTGGCAATTATTTTTACTGGTAATAATGCCAAAATTGTTCATCTCTTTTTCAGTTTCTATTTAGTACGGTTGTTGATATATCATATTTTATTTAAAATAAAATCGTAAAAATATCTAGAAAATTGACAGAGAACTGGAAGAAATTTTAGCGAGGAGCGATGGCGGCAACGAGTTTGAGATTGAGCAGCGTAGTAATGGATGATTTATAATAAAATATTAATAACTAAACTATTACAATTATTTTGAAACCTTTAAACATATTTTAATTTAATTTAACACAACATAATGTAAAAATATATGTAGTCTAAGGGGCCATCCATAAATTACGTCACACGAATTTGAGGACTTTTGAACCAACCCCTCCCCCCTGTACTTGTCACAGGTTGTCACATTATTATAATCCCCCCTCCTGATGTAACGTCACACATTTTTTAAATTTAGGCATGTATTTAAAAATAATCAAGAGAAAACAGCTATTTTCATTTTTTACTTTTTTTTTATTAAATAATCTAATAAAATCAACATAAAGTCCAATATTTCAGATAGCGAGAATGCTAAATTATTAATAAATATAGATCAAGTTCGTAGATTTTTATAGTTATTTATTCACATCTAAATTTCGCGTTTTAGTATTTTAAATTTTAACATGTGACATCACAAAACTTTTGACCCCCCTGCTCCTTGTCACACATTGTCACATTTCGGTGATACCCTCCCTCCCCATTTACGTGTGATGTAATTTATGGATGACCCCCAACTGCTGAAGACGAGTATATTTGCACGCGGTAAACTTTCGTGCACGGCGTCGTAGCTACGTTCAGATGTATTGCGCAGCGAAAGAGTTAATGTAAAGAATTGACTTCAGTTCGATATGTGACTAATTGCTCTGAAGCACTATCGGAGACCGATTGTCCTGAACCGCAGCTGCCGGCTAACTGACATCACTGTGGCTGTAGTCACTTTTTATAAGCTGGGGTGTGGCAGACATGGGGCCTCATCTATAACACGCGCTGCACGACAACGTAAAATAGTAATGACATTTAATTACATATGCTTCGCAGGTTATACAGTGTAGGAAAGTACCGATGGTCTATCAGAAGTTACGTGAGAGCGATAAAGTAAGCCATAGAAATCCATGTGATAGACAAGGATGGTTATAATGAAGGCGTCTAATAGTCAACGCCCATTTCGCCCTTCCACAAATAAGAAGCGGATCTTATTTGTGGAAGGGCAAAACGGGCGGTGACTATGAGAGGCCTTCATTATAGCCATTCTTCTCTATCGCATGGATTTCTATGGCTTACTTTACCGCTCTCACTTAACTTCAGATAGACCATCGGTACTTTCCTACCCTGTATCTCACCAATACTCGAAACTTGTCTGTACATAGAAATCTAAATAGTTAATCATTTGTTGGTCGTCTCACCAAGGACAGACTGACAAGAATATAGTTGAAGCCCGAGTAGCTAGCGTACATAGACAGTGTAATTTCCCACATTATTATTAGTTTCCACTATGAGTTTTTTGACAAAATATTTGATTATACTTATAGTGAACACAATTTTCAGAGAATATTTATCACTTCGATATCTGCTTGAAACAAAAACAAGGTAAAATTTTCATAAATAATTTATTATGGTATATGATCCGGTAACGTGACACAACCGTATAAATAAAATTGTCTAGGTCATATTGTACAATGTTACGAGGTGATACATTTTGATAAAGAAAATAATTTACGTTTAAAAATTGGCTAGTTTGTACATGTATTTCACCAGCTTGTTATGTGATAACAACTTCAACACTAGATGAAAATACTACGAAAATCATTGTTTTTGGCTAAATTAAAATTACGATATATAATAACATTTGTCGCTCATGTATTAAAACTATATCGAGAATGCTTATAAAACTAATAAATAATTGATATACCGTAACATTTAATTTACACAAAGACACGTTTATTGCTTTGCCGTTCACTTAGTTGACGCTTTTAAGTAAGCAATAAGGTCTGCCCGTTCTTGAGGTTTTTTCAAGCCCGCAAAGACCATTTTTGTTCCTGGGATGTATTTTTTAGGGTTTTCTAGATATTCGAATAAGGTATCTTCATTCCACGTAATACCTGGAACAAAAAATTAAATTATACATAAGTATATCCATTTTCTTTTTATAGAAATCTTCCACAAGACCATAATACTGACACTAATAAAATTGTTCAATATGATCCATAATCGTGTTCATTTTCCCAGGTGTTGATTTAAAAAAAAATCAGCTTTTATTTTTGAAAAAATCTTCTAGTTACTATATGACGCCTCATTTTAAGGAGATCGAGATTATAAATTCAGTCTGTTCATTACCCAGAAAAAGTTTTTAGAAAATTTAAACGTGTTCCAGAAGACACAGTAGTAGAATTTTGTATTCCATTTATTACAACATTTTTACGAAAAATTGATATTTTGATTTCTATGTATGCATGTAACTTTTTTATATGTACAATTATGGCTATTTAAATTACATTTTATAAAGCAAAATTTCATTAGGAAGATTTTCTGTCCAGTGAAATTTAAACATCTGGTATGGACTATGAGGGAAACAGCAAAATCTTCAGGATAATGAAATACAGGATGTTAAAAAATCTAATATTTGAAGACGTTTTGGAGGCTCTGATTTTTATACAGGGTGAGCCACCAGTAACGCCTCGGTGGCTAGCGACCAAACGGCAAATACTATAGAAACCTGTTTAGGTGGGTATGAGTAGGTTGATTACGGCTACATTTTAAACGGTGAGGTCTGGATACCTAGGTGGCCACTGACATGCACCATTCTTATCCATTTATTACTATTTACAAACATTTCAAAAAAATTCAATAAAAAACGAAATGGCACAAATATTTCCAATACCGTTACACCTATACCTATACACAGTTTGAAAGAGTTTTAAATTTCCTAACTTCCAAAGTAAAAATATACTGGGTGTCCCATATAAAATAACCAAGTTATTGCTATTTAAAGTTGAGAGAAGTATTCACCAGTTTTTTTAACACCCTGTACAGGGTGATTCACTATATTTTGACCCCCCTTTAACTTTTTTGTTTTAAGAGTTATAAAGAAATGTGAAATACAAAAGTTGCACAATTTTTTTATGAAGTTTTTGAAAATGATAGTAGAAAAACAAATGAAGTTCAAACAAAATCGCCTCGGATGTTAACTTTGTAAATTTAAATGGAACACCCTGTATATTTTTACGTATTTGGATAGAACGTTCCTTGCCGAGCACAGTCATATATGGCTTGTTGGATCCATCTCTAACAATAAGCGAGATAATATTAAAAAACGAAAAGTAGGTTTTTTATTAAGAAAATAAGATATTTTGTAATTGTTGGACATCTTTCAGGCATTTCTGCCTTTTTCCCAATTACGTAAGGATCTAAAATACACTCCAAAGCTGCTTCTTTAAAATTATTTTTTTATTGCTAATATTAAATTTCTACGCTAAGCCTGCATTTTCACTAAAATTTAAATATCTCAATAAGTCCTAGGTATGCAGAACCTTATAATAAAGTTCACCTATTTTTTTATGGTGCTTTCAAAAATGCAGTAAAATACAGGGTGTTCCATTTAAAAATACATAACTTTGATATGGTATGCTTTTCCTGGACACCCTGTATATTTCAAAATATTTTTAAAATATTACATACCCACCTAAACAGGTTTGCATTTGCCGTTTGATCCCTAGCCACCGAGGCGTTACTGGTGGCTCATCCTGTATATGTTTCTAATATCTCTTTCAAAACTGAATTAAACAAAATTATATTGCTGAATAGAGAATTTATATTTGTTTTAAATGTGATGTTACATCATCAACTTTTTTGTTTAAAATTTCACATATTTCAAGATTTTTATTCAAAAATAATACCTTAGAAAATGAATTTATCCACTACACTGACCACAGTGTATGAATATGCACAAATTAAATATTTTATGAACTACTTTAAAACCTTTACCATTGTTATTTTTTTTTATATGAAAATACATTCAAATTACTTACAGAGTTTGAAGAAATCATATTCTGTTAGATTCTTAGTACCTACCCAATAAATTATTACAACTTTGTGGTTGGAAAGTTACTCCAATCAGTTCAGAGAAATAATATACATAAGTAAGAATTGTCATGAAAAACATAAAATTCCATTTATTTACTATAAATTTATTAGACCAAATTTCCACGAGTAATGTTGGACATTCCATTACCAGTACGTTTGACTGTTTGCCAAAATGTGTATATTTTCATTCTTTAACTATACATTTATAAATATTTAAGCAAATTTTATAGCTCATGAAGCGACAATAATTTCTATGCCGAAACAAAAATTTTGTTACCTATTTTAACATAAGGCAAACTGTAATAAAAAAAACATTTACTAAATATATTAACACATTCAATGAAAAGTATGTGTAAAATATAATACAAAATTAAAATTTCTAATTCAGAGGCATGTTTATCATGATTTTTATTCATTGGTATATTAACGGAAAATAGTACAAAAAGTAACAAGAACTGCACATTTTTAATATTACAAATACTTCACTACAATCCACAACATATACTCGTACATATAGTAGTAGTAGTAAAATTGCAATTAATATGTATTTGCACAAATTATCTGTCACAGAAAACATGTACCAATATATTTAGATACAAAAATACTAGAAAATATGTATTCACACAAATATTATACTATCACGGAAAGCATTTGCTAAGAAGTGGTATTTACAGTTAAAAATATTATAGAAAATAATATATCAAATATTTGAAGAATGTCAGTCCGGTTTATCCGAGTCTCCAATTACTGAAGCTTCTGATTATCTGAGTTATGCCAGAGTTTGCCCACTATGGGTTTTTATGCTTGGTCTTACATATCTGAATTTGAATTGTGTGTAATCAGCATTTTATCTGTTTGAAGTGAACCATTACACATTTGTTATATGGAGCAAAATAAAAGGATGAGAATAATTGTTATACCTATTGAAGAAAAATCTGGATTATTCTATCTTTCTGTTAAACCAGATAAAAATGTATATGATATGACTTATTTTTAAGTAAAGTTAAAAGTTATTATCTTCTGACGTAATCTTCAGTTCTGAGATAATATATATGGTATTTAAGTATTTTATAAATTGCGGGTGATTAATGAAGATGTACAAATATGTATTTAGATAAAATCAACGAGAGATAATCTATGTATGTAAAGGGGTTAAGAGATAAACGTAAATTTCAACTTCAGGGAAACTTCATCAGCAGTAGGTCAAAGCAGAATCAAGAATTTTAATATTAAAAAAATGTTGATTTTATTACCTATTCTGCTACTAAAATAAAAGTATTTTTTTTTAATTATTACCGATTTATTTTTTTGATACTGATTGATTGTTCTGTGAAATGTAGTCTAAAATAAAACAAGCAAATGTAACAAAAAAAAAATGAATACCTACTTAAATGGGCAAATTATTAAAAAAATATATATTATATCAACTTTTTGTAATAAACTAATAGACATCAGAAATTTCCAAAAACAAATTATTAGAGAAGATAAAAATAATATATCAATCAACTATAAGCGTTTTAGACAATACATGAACAATTATTATTTTTATTTATAATGCTGAGCTTATGAAGCAATAAGTATTTTAAGAACTGACCTCTAGTTAGTCTTTTGTGATTAAAATAACACAGTTTGCTTATTTTTTATGCAAAAGATGCTAAAGAACTCCTGAAATATGGGTGGGCTGATGACGTTACATAACAACGCTAATTAAACCATAGAGTAAACCAATCAACTAGTGCACATCTATATATTTTTTTGTTTTTTAATTTATTATCGGATTGTTCAACATAACCTTAAAAAGCACAGCCTACTTCCACAAACTTATAAATCCAACCGGAGTTCTAAAATGGTAACTATGTTAAATATTTATATTAAAAACCTAAGAATTTAGAATTAAAGATTTTGAAATTACTATAGATATCTTTTTTAAACCATACAGGCATTAACTTACCACCAAAAATGTATTGGAAATGTATAAGTAATCACTACTAAATTGTATAAGAAAATGTTAATAAAAACTGCAATGGTCTTGAAATTATATAACGTTAAGTCACAAATTCGTGTCAGTTCTTATTAAATATATTTAATTACCTTTGGCTTTGTTGGCGTCAGTGTAACTGAATCCAGGAGCCTGGCCAGTTTTCCTTCCGATCAGTCCATTCAGATTAGGTCCTGTTTTATGTTTTCCACCGGCTTCCACTGTATGACACTGAGCACATCTTTGGATAAAAATCTTCTTTCCCTTTTCGACATCACCAGCTGGTACACCCATGTTGGATTTCTTTTATTTAATATTAAACTGCAAACAGAATAGTTAATAAATCATTTTATTTGTAACAAGTATAAAATTTGTTATTTCTTTGATGATTGGTTGATGCAATAATGTGCAATCAGCTTATGGATGATCGTTTTTAGTAAATAATTTGTTAAATTGTTCAAAAATCACCTTAAGATCAAGAGATAACCTAAAACAAGTGACAATAACCTCTAAATCACTATCACTGGGTTAACAAAATTTTTTTTTATCAAATTTCCGATAAGTCTCCACGTGGTCGTTGCAGACGTAGACAACTAGACCACCTCGAGGCCAATCCAACCTTTGATATCATTAATTACTGGTGACGCAATTTGCAACTTCACACATTACACGTGATTCATTTAAAATCGGTTCACTTCACACTAAATTTACCCAATTTTACCCTAGGACATTATTTTTTTTATTATACCTATACTTATCTATTTACTAAAAAATATACCCTTTAACATTTGTATATAAAAAAACGCCCCTAATTTAAATTACTTTCAATTACTTAGTGGAGCAGAGGAGCTTTAAGCACAGGAATCATAAAAAATTCTTTATATTAGTTATATAAAAACCACAAAATAAAAGTGGTCAAGAATATAAAAGAATTATAAATTGTTAAATGCCTAGTCCAATTTCGTTATGTAACTCTATTCAAATTAAACGATTTTGATAAGTATTTAAGGATATTTTACGCATATATTGAACCATATGCAAAATATTACATTCAGTTAGTTATTTTTTATTAATAAAATATACGTTTTAAAAATGTTTAAAAGATTTACCTAGATGTATCACAGAACACTATTCAGCTGCACTTCACTTGCACTGAAGTGGAAGTTCTACAAAACTGGGCACGGCACGGGAATCCTCATCGATTTTGCCAGCACAATCCCGCGCAAGGTGACCAGTAATTTACGCGATATACTCATAGATGGCACCACATTACTAATTTTTTAAACTTATACTTATATATTGAAAAAATAATTATAATTAATTATAGCTTATAATATATTTTTTTTAAATTTATGAAATAATTTAATTAAATTAAAAATATTCATTTAATTTTGTTAAAAAGTAAAAAATGGAAGCGTTATATCTCACCCATATTCATTTACGACTCTTAACTACAAATATCACGTTATGAACAAATTTGTTGTACTCGCTTCGGCGGTACATATACTAAAATTGGAACGATACAGAGAAGATTAGCATGGCCCCTGCGCAAGGATGACACGCAAAATCGTGAAGCGTTCCACATTTTTTGAAAAAAAAACTTCTGTAACAATTTCTCTTAATTATTTTCAAAATTTTTTGTAAGCTGAAAAATACTTGAGCGTTTTTACTGCGAAAACAATACTTTTCAAATTAATATCTTAGATACTGAAATGTTCCATTTAAAAAATATTTATCAGACTAGAATAACCGACAGTTAACTAAATGTAAAAATTCGAAATAATCATTTGTGTCACAGGATGTGATCCGAAGAGAGAAAACTTTTTCTATTTATGTTTATGAGAAAATGTTAATTTCTATAAGAAAATGTCTTGTTCTTACATCAAAAAATGTTACTATTTTCTTAATTTTATAGTATGTGCAGGGTGTCCAATATTTAGAATAACTTAGAAATAGCTGTATACAAAGTACCCCAACATTATGAAATATCGAAAAATTGATACTGATATAAGAAATATTGTTAGAATATTATTAAGAAAGTTGTAAATATGAGGTTTCAACTTATTTGCAAAAAAATAATTCTTGCATTTCACTCAGTCAGCTGGCTTGGAGACACTTATGATTCTTGAAATCATGCCATTCCGATTAGAACTTCTAGAAGGTCAGAGAATTTTGCTTTAATTTCCTGTTTTGCTTTATTCAATTATGGACGTATTGTAGTTATTCCGTTATTCTTATGATAATTTTAAAATTTAGTTTTAGTTTTCCAAAATTGAAAACCTGCAATAAAGAAAACAATAGACCAGGATTGTCCGAATTCGAAATAATTCCCCAGTATACATTGATGTTGATGATTTAATAATGGAACAGTGCCCAATAGACTCTTTTAGTGTGATATCATATCACATATTTAGACAACCCACAACAAATTGTCATAGTTGAAATTGTTAAGACCGAATCTGACCCTTGTGTGCTATTTACATAGATACTAAAAAATGAACAACTTCAAATTAATTTATTTTTACAGGGATTTGGAAGTATTTAAGACCAACCAACACGTGTTTCGTAAAATAGATACACTAATGAGCTTAAAATTTACAGAAAACGATTTAAAAGAATATTCTCAAATTTAAATAAAGTAAAAACTTAACATTAGTTATTCCTAATGCTCATGCTCGGAAAGAATAGTCTCATACGTGGTAAGGTCTTATATTGATATGTTATCGCTGTCATCATTACCATATTTTCTCTTGTTTTGTTTAGTCTTGGCATTTTCTAGTTCTGCTAAGTATTGTTATTGTTTTTCTTGGTGTTGTATTGTGTCAGTGTTTATCGAGTGTTTCTTCTTCAAGTGGTGTACATAGACGTACTCTTAACCATAACCAAACTTTTCTTGAATGATATCCTGTTACGTGGCTACTTCGCTTACATGAAATCATCTTTAATGCGCATGCTCAGTAACATTGATATAATTTTAGTTTATTAATTATTATAAAAGTCAATATTGTTCTACAAATTTAAATATATAAATTCTATAATTCTATTAGTTTGTCACTTGGTGTTTGAAACTTTTTAAATATTTGAATATTTTCAGAATATCGCAATATTTAAGGTCATGATAAGGAAGCCATTTTTTTGAACTTATGTCCATAGGTAGAAATTCGATCTAGTAGCCGGCGAAGTAAGAAGAGCGCCAGAAGAAAGGGCCCTAGCCGGCGAGGCCCAGCCAGGACAAAAGGAGGTCCCACAAAGCGCCTACACTGGCCGCATTTGCGGTCGGGGTAGACGACGGATGGGGCCCACCTACGAAGGCTGTCCAGGCCTACACGAGATGAGGCAGGATAAAGAGGGATCATCCCCATCGATCCCAAATCATTGAGGCCAATTTCTAGCCATGGAATAATGGCGCGGCGAACTCGATCTAGTAAAAATATTGAGAAATTCTTCATGACAATGTGCACCATGGGGTTGCCTATTATTTGGCGTATCTGACGTCACTACTAAAAAAGGTCTATTTAACTGATATGAAGTGAAATAATACAGATCTCCAAGAAAGTGGTTGTGTTAGTTCTAGAGCAGCTGAGGGTCATTTCTGAAGTAATTTTTTGCGTAATCCGAATCCGACTTCAGAATTGCTCCATCATGTTACGCTTTCGAGATATCCTAACCTAAAAGTGCGAAAAACGCAATGTTAACCCTGAGCATGTAAGCTCCTGTAAACCCATGACCTGAGGCAAATAATGTTGCGGGTTTACAGCGTTACAAGGTTACTAGGTTATAAGGTTATAGGGGTATAGGGTTATGTTGATATAGGGTTATGGGGATATAGGGTGATCGGGGTTATAGGGTTATGGAGATATATGGTTATGGGGTTATAGGGTTATGGGGTTATAGGGTTATGGGGTTATGGGGTTATAGGGTTATGGGGTTATAGGGTTATAGGGTTATGAGGTTATAGAGTTTTGGGGTTATCGTGCAGTGAGATAATGAATTCCAATGTTTTTGCAATCTACATAACTCGGTTTGATACCTCGAAAACCGCTTTATAGAAGAGTTCCTTCATACTTTGGATTTATATTCATCGGATCAAAATATTCAAAATCTGCTCCTCTGTTTCGTCCACTTATTTTTTCGGAAATATCTGGAATTTTCTGGGCTCATCTTTCTCTTAATTGCTACAGTCGCTGCTGTAGTTGACTTGTTAATCATTTCCCTTCTATGTTCATATAAACTTTTTCGCTTATTTTCTGTGGTGGTAGTTAGTGGAAAATTCCCCATTAGTTTCGAAATGCTCTGTATAAGTAACATGTATTTAATCAAAGCCGTACCGGAAGAAAATGGTACGTCAGATAAATATGCTGCATATTTTTTCCTAATGTTAATGTTAATAAAGCTCCAAAAAGTGTTTTACTAAGCAATGACCTTGACCTGTTTTTTAAGAAAATATAGAAAATATCTCTATAATTATATTTCCATTACTGTTTCCATTACTGTTTTCATTAGCATCAAATTAATTATCACTTTTTGTACGAAACGTATTTTGGTTAATATTTGTTATCTAATGACGTTTGACGATCAGTTTCACATAACAGTTCAAATTGATTAGGAAAATGTTATTGTTTGATTTTCTCATACATACATATAATGGGATAATATGAAATAAATCTATTTTTCTAAAAAATACATACTGTGTGCTGTGTGTGTTAATAGAAGCAGAACGCATTTACAACTTATTTTAGAACTTTTAAAATATTGTTAAAATATCTATAGTTTAAAGATAGAGTGATCTAGAAATGACACAAAACTGATGGGAAATGGCTCTCGGTTAAATTGGCTGAATTTTTTATATATTTCATATCTCCGCGTCCTAAACAAAAGCCTTCATGGGCGCGAAGACCAACACTCCATGGGTTCCGAGATAAATCCACCTAACTCCTAGAAACCTACCAAACCACAGGCAGGCTGACCCACGTAACAATGGGAACAGCGAGTTTAGTGCCTTATTTTTCTTGAAATAATTAAATTCCGCACCATAAGCTACTACAAACCACTCTTGTGGTTTGGTAGGTGTGGTTTTCTAAAGGCTAGGGAGTAGGCGGGTAGTGTGGAATTTAATTATTTCGCTATTCCCAGGGTCAGGTGGGTTAGTCTACTTGTGGTTTGGTAGGGGTTGTTTCTAAGGGCTACGTGGGCTAGGAAGTAGGCTGGTTAGCCCGCTTGTAGTGCGGAATTTAATTATTTCAAGAAAAATAAACGATTAAACTCGCTGTTCCCAGGGTCAGGTAGGTTAGCCTGCTTGTGGTTTGGTAGAGGTGGTTTCTAAGGGCTAGATAGATTAGGGGGTAGGCGGGTTAGCATACTTGTCGTGTGGAATTTAATTATTTCAAGAAAAATAAGCTAGGGGTTAAGTGGGATAGGGGGTAGGTGGGTTAGTATGCTTGTGGTATGGAATTTAATTATTTCAACAAGCGACTAAACTCGCTGTTCTCGGGGTTACGTGGGTTAGCCTGCTTGTGGTTTGGTAGGTTTCTAGGGGTTAGCTGGGTTTATCTCGGAACCCCTGGAGTTTTGGGGTTTGCGCCCATGACGCAATTGTTCAGGATGCCGAGACAAGTAACATATAAAAAATTCAGTCAATTTAACCGGGAGGCATTTCCCACAAGGTTTGTGCGGGGTCCTTTAGGGGGTGATACGTCACGACGTTTTTCCTACGGACCAGGAGCATCGTCCTTTGTTTTTAAGATACAGGTCGCCAAAGATGATTTTTTAAATTTTATTTTTCTTTCCAATCACATTTTTATTTCGTTTTTTGTTTTTAAGATACAGGTTGCCAAAGATGATTTTTTTAAATTTTATTTTCTTTCCAATCACATTTTTATTTCCTTTCCAATATCTTTGTTCCTTTCATAGATAGCACAAAAGAATGTATCGTATTGAAAGGTTCCAGTAAGTTGATGAAGGTGTTAAATATGCCACTGTTGATATTATTAACCACCCATTTAGATTCTTCAAATGAACTTGAAAGAAATATTTTTTTAAGGACATCCAATTTTTAAGGATAATTTAATCTAAATCGGTTCCATTATAAATACTAAGAAATAGAAGCTTCAGCTCAAAAATATGCGTTTTCGCCGATTTAACGAGAGTGACTTCCTTGTGTAAAATGAAATTTCTGACCTCAAAAATGTTGGGTCATAAAATGGTACTGGGAGAAATACCTAGTAGCTAGAAGCTTTTAGGAGATAATAAAAAACAAACATTTAGCACCCACAAAAAGTTACTTGTATCAAATTTCAATGCAATACATTTTTTGTCATCTTTGACACTACATCTCAAAAGCCGAAGACGACCGACCACTTCCGATGGTAAATAATTGTCTTATTTTTCTACGTTCCCTCTTTTCCTAATTTTTTAATCTCATTTCTAGATCACCCTGTGTATGGGAGTTTCTAAGTCCATGACAAAACTTTAGGTAATTGCAAATTTTAAAGCCACTGCTTTTCGAGACACAATGTGCTGAACTGGTGTCGACTAGTTTTGGAAGATACTGTCACTAAGAACAACCAGAGTTTCGACACCACTGAGCATTTTGGAAATTAGATATGAAAATTTAATTACTTTCCCTGCTACTAAGAGAAAAGGTTTCTTTATTTTAGTATGATTTATTAATTTGTGTTGTGAAAAAAATGATAACGAGAAATAGAACCACTGACATTTCTTGTGAATCTATCATTTGAAGCAAGTATCTTTCCATCAAGTTTAAAAATCGGAAAATTTGTACTGGTGCACAAGAAATGCTGGGGAGTGCCCTGTTGGACTATTTTGTGACCTCAGTAGAGCATTCGATTGGGTCGATCACAAAATATTAGATGGAATTACAAATAGAATAAATTCGGAGCATGCTTCTCTTAAATTGGGGGCCCTATAAGGTTCGAATTTGGGGGTCCCATATTGCTTTTGCTTTATGTTAATGATTTCGCCAAAATAGTTGATAACGCTTGTTTAACAATGTATAATGATGATACGTCTTTGTTAACTTTACATGCAATAGATGAGTCCTTACAAGTGTAATAATATGACGTTGCAAATTGGTACGCAGCATATTCTCTTTAATTTAACGTCAATAAAACTCATTATATAAGATTACATAATTGGCAGAAGCAGTGTGTAGGGATAGATCTAAACATAAATGATGTCTCCATTTCTAAATGTAAAGGCGGGTATCCACTTGTGGCAATGCTCCGTAACGTAACAACGAACATGTTACGACCTGTTGCAAAAGGTGACACGGTTCGCTGCGAAAGTATGTGTGGTTTTGGTCGTATCATTCATTCCGCAACGTAACAAAATAAGGTTACGAGACGACACGGGAACATAAATTTGCAGTATGAACCTGACTGCAATAATGGATTCGTCACTGCAATTGCAGTTAGCAGCAGCGTCATATATTTTTATTCAACATACAATTTTGAAGAATAAGAAACGGAAATCTCCGGAAATCTTTTCTTTACTCCATTCCATGGCACAAACACATAAAAATACACTCTTCCTAGTCAGTGCAGAAAACAGACTGACCCCAGACCATATACAAAAAAACTGACGAAACAAAAAATAAGACAAAATCACATGTGCAACAGGTAACGTTACGGCCAAAAGGGTAACCCCGTCTCAACAAGTGGCAGAACGTACTGTTGCATCCTTATAATGCGACCACTAAAAACCGATAACTGATGGTTCGTCCCGGATTAGTTACGCGTGTCAAATTTGTTACACGTATGTACCATGTAACAATTATTTTCCGTCTCCACTAGCTGTAACGTAACATGTTCGGTGTTACGTTACGGGGCCTTTGACACAAATGGATACCCGCCTTTAGATATACCGCAAGAATATAAAATATTTACGCTTCCAAGTCTTTACATCTTTGAATTGTGTTTTCTTTTTCAATAATAAAAATCATTTTAGCAAAGTTGTACTTTGCATACAAACAGGGTGAGTCAGTTTTTTGTAGACAAACTTTAACAGGAGATAGAACACATGTTTTTAAAAAGAAAAGTTCCTATAAACATATGTCGTAGAAGGCTTCGTTTCCGAGATACGGGGTTTGAATATAATTTTTTTTTCTCGAATATTCATTATAACTTATAAACGAATGCTTAGATTTTTTTCATGTTTGGGAGATAATGCCTATTAATTAAGGGGCATAAAACAAGCGATAAAAATGTTCAAAAACTTGCACAGTGGCGGAGTGGAGGGGGTGGTCAACCCCTTTCTTAAACAGAACATCTACGCCAATGACTATTTAAAAAAAAACTGTTATTTTCATTATCTACATACAGTTTAATAAAAATAATGTCCCTTTTTCTGTTTCGAAATTCCTGTGCGTTTCCGAGTTATTTTGATTTTTAGTGTTTGATGTGGTACTAAATTAATTTATTTATTATCAATTATCGGCTAAATATTTAATTCTTTCAACGAAACCTACCGAAATATGGTTTGTTAAGGATTCTAAAAAGCCGAAATCTCTTATTCTTTATCTCTTTCCAATGTAGTCAAAATAAATGTTTGTTATATCAAGCCATACTCAAATACAAGACTTTTATAAGTTGAAATCTGTTTAATACACTAATTTTAACAATCCTTATTTATTATGTGCTGCGTAAATACTAATGTACTGCAACTAAATTACAAAAAAAAAAATTGAATGAACATTGATGTTAATGTTTATGGAGAAATTTTTTGAATTTATAACAATATTTAATTAACAACTTCTTAAAACTTTTTGGCAACTGCACAATAATGTATTGTATGTATGTAATGTAACAGATTTCAACTTATAAAAGTCTTGTATTTGAGTATAGCTTGATATAACAAATATTTATTTTGACTACATTGGAAAGAGATAAAGAATAAGAGATTTCGGCTTTTTAGAATCCTTAACAAACCATATTTAGGTAGGTTTCGTTGAAAGAATTAAATATTTAGCCGATAATTGATAATAAATAAATTACTTAATTTAGTACCACAACAAACACTAAAAATCAAAATAACTCGGAAACGCACAGGAATTTCGAAACAGAAGAAGGGACATTATTTTTGTTAAACTGTATGTAGATAATGAAAATAACAGTTTTTTTAAAAAATAGTCATTGGCGTAGAAGTTCTGTTTAAGAAAGGGGTTGAGCACCCCCTCCACTCCGCCACTGTGCAAGTTTTTGAACATTTTTATCGCTTGTTTTATGCCCCTTAATTAATAGGCATTAACTCCCAAACATGAAAAAAATCTAAGCATTCGTTTATAAGTTATAACGAATATTCGAGAAACAAAAATTATATTCAACACCCCGTATCTCAGAAACGAAGCCTTCTACGACATATATTTATAGGAACTTTTCTTTTTAAAAACATGTGTTCTATCTCCTGTTAAAGTTTGTCTACAAAAAACTGACTCACCCTGTATACTACTAGACAATGACAATGGAATACTTTTTGTGTGGCTTATAGTAATTATAATGTGTCTAATGTGTTTAATAATTTACTTCTGGAAATAAAAATTATTGAGAACCTCGCTAGGTTTAAATTTAGGTTAAAATATTATTTAATTGACAAATATGTAACATTATTGAATTCTTTCAGTATAAGATTTTATGGCTTTCCTCTTTTTTTTTCTTTTATTGACTATTCCCATACTTTATTATAAAGTCTCTAAAGAAAATAAAGGTTATTTATTTTATTTAAAAGCATCGAAATAATTTAATAACACTTCGATATGGGCTTCGATAACTGCCCATGTTAAATATCTGTTGATAAAAGCGAATTGATTCCCGGAAGGCTCCACCCTTATCTGATATCATTTCATGTCTCGTGTCCTATTAGCCGGCAATTAGCCACATAATAACCAAACAACATTTTTAATTAAAATCGATTGTAATTGGCAACAATGAATTTGCCAGCATAATCTGCCTTGCTATGATCTGGCAGCAGAAAACGTATTGTTTCATCGCTGGATATCCACCTATATTAGGCTGGATGGAATATTAAAAAACGCGGACGTGGTACACCACCACCGGATGTCCAACTAAGCCATATCACAAGTTAAAATATCCGTTTTATGTCCGTTTATTTAATAGATATAATTCCGTGAAATACGTCGCAAAATTGTGTGTGTTTTGCTGGTGTTCTGTTAAATTCGCTAATTTTCATAATTGTCACTTAGTCGCCTGTGGAAACAAATTCGACCGGCGTGGTTCCATCGATAGTTCTCATTGTCGACTACGCCGCGTTACCAAACATAGGTAATAATTCGCGTTAATTTTAGATCAGTTTTAATTGTCGGGAAGTGTTTCGGTTGTCGTTTGCTTGACGGTTGCTTTTATTAAATTGTCGTGTTCTGTGCGAAATGGAGCAGGGAAGCCCAAAAAGTCCGAAAAGTCCGACAGGTTATGAAAAGTTGACGGAGGAGAAACCTCCCAAGTCGCCTAGTAGGCCCTTCAGGTTGAAGTTCCATCGTATGTTGAGTACCGGGAGCCTGAAATTGGGTTCCAGCGGTTCAACCCCTTCTAGTCCGTGCTCGGAAGGAAGCCGTTACAGTTTTGATTCTGATAGTATCGAACATCTGAAGAGATCGGGGTAAGTCAACGTTTTTTTGTATCTCTCATGTAAAGTCTCTTCTTTTGGTGGTGTAATATGATTTAGATTTTGTAAAAAAGCTATGTTATAAGTACCTACCTTCCTACTTACAAAAAAATATAAGCAGTTTTTGAGTATATTATACATAATAGTGGAATATTTTTTTGTTTGTAACAGCTTTTTTTAACCTGAAGCTTTCAAATATCTCGAGAAATAAGCACTCTACAGAAAAAATGTCAATAACCTTAAATCTTAAATAGGAACTTCCATTTTTTATTGCAGATTCGAATTCTATGGTACGGAGGATTTGTCTGAAACATTTTTCGAATCATGATAGGTAGATGGCGATGGCGATCGACAAAAGTCAATTTTTCTGCAATGTGTTTACAATAAAAAATACCACGTTTTACGTAAATACTCGAAATTCGTCACTAAAGTTAATTGATTTTATAAATTTCAAGTAACTGGGAATTTGTTACCTGTAGAAATGTAAATAACTGGTGAATAAACGTAACTTAAAAGTTTCTTTCTGTCTACGTTTTTGCAGCCACAAAAAGCACGAAGAAAGAAATAACACAAACGTTAAATGTAAACATAATAAAACATTTTTATAAATATTATTTCCAACAAATGAAATGTATCTTTAAAACAAAATACAAAAAAATACATTAATTTACAAGCATCCCCTAGGTAAGTTATTTTCTGCTACAACATTTTTGTTTGACAAAAATTAAAGTTTAAACATATGCATATCAAATAGCCTGGTTTATTTTTAAAATTTTCATCTCTCACGTTTTTTGCTTTAAATCTAACCGTTTATTAACAAAAAAAAATTCCGACATTTAAAAAATACACTTGCAGTTTCAACGTATTCATCGTTAGTAAAATTATTTACCATAAGTAGGTATGTCTTTCCAAGTTATCATAAAAAGAATAAAATTTTTGTGTGGTAAACCACCATGTGGGTACTCGCGAAAGTCATAAAAGATCTAATGACAGAAATAAGCATGATAGCCGCTTACTTAAACTTAACTGACATATAATTATATCAACTATATCTATGGACACGTGTGTAGTAAAGAAATAGATCAGTGATTTGATTAATTTTAAGCCAAGGTAAATGATGGTCTACATTTTTTGTGAAGCAAATAGATTTCCAAATATCAGTTTGAAAAATATATTAGTTCTGTCAGGGGTTTACTTGAATAATTGACAAACACAATAACCAATCGTATGAATCCGGCTTTAGATTTGAATGTGAATTTGTAAGATACTTTTCTTGCTTTAGGTATAAGAAATAATCTAATGGGAACAAGTCGGGTGACCGTGAAGACTACGGTATGGTCCGTAGTACTAGAAGTGTGGAATGTGTATGGTATCCGTCTTGTTGAAAAATTAGTTTTCTTCTGAACTCTAAATTTTTGCCATCTAGTTCCGCCAAAATAAAATTATTGAGAATTTCTGAATACGAATTTTGATTAAAATTTTGTTCCAAAAAGTAAAGACGAATTATTTATGATACATCATGCCACACCAGATATTTACTTTTTTTATATTTTGGCTATTACTTATCAATCGAAAATTTGGATTATCTTTACCTCAGTATCTACAATTTTGTGAAAAAACCACGCCATTAGTTGTGAATGTTGATTCTCCAGTAAATAAAATATTGCGATGAAATAATCTGTTTCCAGTCAATTTCTCTCTCTTACAATAGGTAATAAATTAAATAAAAGTCCAAACGACGACCATCATCTCCATCGAGCAATTTATGATTAAACATTGGTTTGAATGGATTAATTTTGTTGTATACTATAATTCTTTGAATATGAGATCTGTTAATATTTGTTTTCTGACTTTTTTCTGAGTGACATCTATGGATTGCAAAATTTTTTATCAAGAATAACTTTTTCTCGAAAAATCAGCAATAAAAAAGTTTACAAGAGTGCGGTACTCCATCCGGAGACACACTGTATAAAGAATTTTGTAACGAAGAATGGTAGGTAGGTAGGTACATTTTTGTAACAAATGCGAAAGCCGGTGCAAAAGCTTATTTCATATCTTACATAATAGTTTTAAATTACTGGCCTTTAAATTCTATAAAGCGACTAGTAATATTTTTTTAAATTCTTTTAGATTCTTTGCTTTAGAAGTTTTTATGGCCACTAAAAATTTGGACGCAAAGGTCAATGGTGTGTTACTATCGCTATCAGCTTTTATATTAAAATATTAATGTCGAACATTATCTGAGATAGGAAGTAGTTGACTCAATGGCGTAACACTAATGGTAGAGTAGTTTCAAAATCTCATGAGCTGCGAAATGCGCGATAGGCGTGGCGTATCCACATAATTCTTCTAATAAGCACGTTGTGAAAACATTGACTCATAATAAACTTATAAACAAGCAAAAAAAGAACACATTAGTTTAGTAAATAGAACTAAAAAGAGATTTTATCAAAACATAATAGAAAACTCTGATAATGTTTCGAAAGCTGTTTGGGGTGTAACGAGGTCGCTCTATGGCAACGGTGGGGGTGACAGAAATGTCAGTATATCTGTTGAACATGAGGGCAAGATGGTAACGGATCCCTCAGATGTGGTCGCACTTTTTTTGGACTCTTTTAAAGAGGCTCCATTGAGGGTGTTAAGTAAAATTTTGCCTTGTGGTAGATATGAAGATGTATATTTTGACGGACTTGGGAGTATGTTTCTTGCACCTGTTACTGAGGACGAGGTACTTGGTGTCATAAGACATAATTTATAAAACAAAAAGTCTTCGGGCCCGGACGGGATTTCATTGAGATTCATTAAGTGTGTGGCGGAACTTATACTCGAGCCTCTATGTTATCTTATAAATTTATCATTTGTCACAGGCCAATTTCCAAGAGCTCTCAAGTTTAGCCATGTTGTCCCAGTATATAAAAGATCAGATAGGCATAATGTTGATAATTATAGGCCCATTACTTTATCGCCAGCTTTTAGTAAAGTATTTGAGTACTGTTTTAGATCTCGTTTGGAGAGTTTTATGAAGGAATTCAATATTTTGACAGTATCACAACACGGATTTCAGTCTAAAATATCTACACATAGTTCAATAACTTCTTTTTACACTCAACTGATTAATTTTGTCGACCGAGGTGAGTGCCCTGCTGGGATATTTTGCGACCTCAGCAGGGCATTTGATTGTGTAAATATTGATAGACTTTTGTATAAGTCCGAAAAATACGGAATAATAGGATCTGCGTTATCGTGAATCTCTAGTTTTATAAAAAATAGAAAACAATCGGTTAGAATGCACCTCTAAGCATGGTCAAGAGATTCGGGAGGTATGTTCTCGGCAGGTGGATGTTACGGTTGGAGTGCCTCAGGGTTCTGTTTTGGGCCCTGTGTTGTTTCTTCTGTACATGAATGACCTGGAAAATTGTTTACCTGACGGCGTTTCGGCAACTTTGTATGCTGATGACACTTCTTTAATTGTATCTCGACCTGAAAACGATATTTTAGAAAGTGCTTGTAATGGTGCTCTTCGTGACCTAAATGACTGGTTTAATTGCAATTTTTTGTACCTAAATAGTGCCAAAACTAGTCTGTTGAGGTTTCATACATCTCAGAACCGTAGTAACCTTAAACTTAATATTAAGGCCGGTAATGATATTTTAGGGGAGGATAGGAGTGTAAAATTTCTCGGTCTCATAATTGATGATACTATGACCTGGAAGGATCACTGTTTTGCATTTACATCAAAGCTTACTTCTATATGCTTTCTCTTTCGAAATGTAAGGCAGGTCCTTACACAGAGCCAATTAATGTGTATCTATTATGCGCAGGTATTTGCCAGATTAAAGTACGGTATATGCTTTTGGGGATGATACCTCTGATGTATTTTTATCCCAAAAGCGAATTGTTCGTTGTATGATTGGGGCGACCAATCAAACCTCATGTAGAAATATCTTTCGTAGGCTGATGATACTGACACTCCCCGGTATATATTTGCTGGAAGTCTGTACATTTATTTATGACAATTATGATACGTTTGGTAGACAGGGTGATCGCCACCTGTATTCCACTAGAAACAGAAATAATTTTTATGTTCCATTTAGAAGGCTTAATATAGCAAGACGATTACCTGATGTAGTAGGTTTGAGTATACAGGGTGGTCCGAATTTTATGCAGGAAACTTCCAGGGCTGATAGATCTCTTTAAAATAATAGGTGTTTGCCTTATAAACATAGGTCTGGAACGGCCTCGTTTTAGAGATACAGGGTGTTGAAGTTGTTAAAAAAAAATAATTTTNTCCATCCATCCATCCATCCATCCATCCATCCATCCATCCATCCATCCATCCATCCATCCATCCATCCATCCATCCATCCATCCATCCATCCATCCATCCATCCATCCATCCATCCATCCATCCATCCATCCATCCATCCATCCATCCATCCATCCATCCATCCATCCATCCATCCATCCATCCATCCATCCATCCATCCATCCATCCATCCATCCATCCATCCATCCATCCATCCATCCATCCATCCATCCATCCATCCATCCATCCATCCATCCATCCATCCATCCATCCATCCATCCATCCATCCATCCATCCATCCATCCATCCATCCATCCATCCATCCATCCATCCATCCATCCATCCATCCATCCATCCATCCATCCATCCATCCATCCATCCATCCATCCATCCATCCATCCATCCATCCATCCATCCATCCATCCATCCATCCATCCATCCATCCATCCATCCATCCATCCATCCATCCATCCATCCATCCATCCATCCATCCATCCATCCATCCATCCATCCATCCATCCATCCATCCATCCATCCATCCATCCATCCATCCATCCATCCATCCATCCATCCATCCATCCATCCATCCATCCATCCATCCATCCATCCATCCATCCATCCATCCATCCATCCATCCATCCATCCATCCATCCATCCATCCATCCATCCATCCATCCATCCATCCATCCATCCATCCATCCATCCATCCATCCATCCATCCATCCATCCATCCATCCATCCATCCATCCATCCATCCATCCATCCATCCATCCATCCATCCATCCATCCATCCATCCATCCATCCATCCATCCATCCATCCATCCATCCATCCATCCATCCATCCATCCATCCATCCATCCATCCATCCATCCATCCATCCATCCATCCATCCATCCATCCATCCATCCATCCATCCATCCATCCATCCATCCATCCATCCATCCATCCATCCATCCATCCATCCATCCATCCATCCATCCATCCATCTAATTAGACCACGTGCCTTATTACAACCTGAAATGAACTAAGGTGCTCGGGCATCAATAAAATCAACTGGCGAACGTTTGTTATATATATTTTTATTGCTTAAATTAAAATAATAAAGAATAGGGCATTTTATTATGATGTTTGTAATCGGATCAAAGGCTTGTTTACGCTACGAGAGCTCGAGATAGACTGTGAGTAATATATGTAATGTTTTTAGGGCGTAGAATAATTTAGGCGACGGTCGGAATTATGTTTCTGCGCATGTGAAGGTCAAAGCTCATAAGATTTTGAAACAACTCTATAAATTTGTATGATACTTTTTCGAAAGCTCAGTGTGATAACATGGTTTCCAATCTGTTAGGCCATTTTAGACTACATTCATTATTTTTTAAAGTTATGGAAATATATAATATTAATAATAATTTTGTGGCATATCATCGGAAATTCTGGTTATATTATTAATCATTAAATCCCTTTCTTTCTCTCGAAAGAGCAGTTAGGGTTTCAGGATTTTAACAACTTATATACAGGGTGTAACTAAATAAGTGTAAAACATTTAAGGGGGTGATTCCTCATCGAAAAAAAGATAGGATCTTTCATATAAAGAAACTTCATTGGAGCATCCCTTGTTAAGATACAGCCCCTTAAAGGGGGTACATAAAATTTGTTTAACAATTTTTTTCACAAGCACTAAACAAGTTACAATATTGAAATTAACCTGACATTTTCTACTACCAAAAAGACACTTAGCCAGTAATTTATTTGGTTTACCCCATGGTTGTAAGGGGTGGAAAACGCAACCCCTAAAATTTATTTCCAACGTAATTTTTTGTCTTATTATTTTTTTACCATTTAAAAATTTATTTCCGATAGCCTGTTTCATTCTAAAAAAAAATGTCTCTTGAATTTTTTGCCCAAATTAAACCAGTTCGCAGCAAAAAATTATTTTACGAACAAGATACATATCGCCATAAAACGAAAATACGAAACTAATTTATCTAGTAGGCCGCCATTAGCGATACTGACAATTAAATTGGAATCAAGCTGTCAGTTTGTAAATTTTTGAAATTGAAGTAATACTAATTGTGTATTGTTCTGTTCTTAATTTGTTACTTTAATAATTCACTTGTTATTAAAATGGCATACACAAATGAGGAAATGGCTGATATGCATTACGTTTACGGTCTGTCGCAGGGGAATGGGTTAGAAGCTTCTACAAGATATGCTGAAATGTATCCTCAACGGCAGCATCCTTCACATAGAATATTTGTCTGACTTCATCAACGATTACGTGAATATGGTTCATTCAACAAAAGAACGCAGGATTGTGGTCGCCATCGAGAAGTAAGAACACCACAGCTTGAGGCAGCAGTACTTAATTTGATAGAAGAACAACCTACTACCAGTACTAGAAAGATTGCTTTCCAGCTAAATGTTGATCATATGACGGTATTTCGAATTTTAAAGGAACATCTCTTATACCCTTACCATCTGCAACGAGTACAGGCACTGTTACCGCGAGACTTTCCGAACCGTCTTGAATTTTGCAATTGGATGCTGGAAATGATTAGAAGAAATCGTGACTTTCTGAAGACGATCGAATTCACAGACGAATGTAGTTTTTCTCGGGACAAGATTATTAATTTTCATAATTACCACATATGGGCTGATGAAAACCATCACGCTATTGTCGAAACTAACCATCAAGAACAGTTTTCTCTTAAGGTGTGGGTCGGAGTTATTGGGGATTATTTAATTGGGCCTCATTTTCTACCTCCTCGATTAAATGGTGAGGCATACGTTCAATTTTTAAGAAAAGTGCATCCCCCCGTACTGCTGGAGGAAGTTCCTTTGGGCGTCAGAAGGGATATGGTTTTTATGCATGATGGGGCTCCCGCCCATTTTAGTCAAGTAGCACGTCAGCATTTAACTGAAACATATGCAAATCAGTGGATAGGTCGAGGAGGACCACAGAATTGGCCCGCTCGATCCCCGGATCTCAATCCTCTGGATTTGTCTACTTGGGGCCATTTGCAGCATTTGGTTTATCGTACTCCTGTTCGCGATGTAGAGGACTTAAGAAACCGCATTATCGATGCGTGCAGGGTAATTAGAGAGACTCCAGGAATATTTGAGCGAATACGTGGCTCAATGCGCCGACGTCTAGACGCATGCGTAATGTCTGAAGGTAGACATATTGAACATTTACTATGATTTCTACATGTTGTATGTTTTGTTATTATTAAATTAGTTTTGATTATTCCCCTTTAATCATTTAATGCAGGTAGTAACTACAAAATAACAGTAAATCCAGTCCGCATTTATGACGATGTATCTCTGTAGTTGTTCGTAAAATAATTTTTTACTGCGAACTGGTTTAATTTGGGCAAAAAATTCAAGAGACATTTTTTTTTAGAATGAAACAGGCTATCGGAAATAATTTTTTAAATGGTAAAAAAATAATAAGACAAAAAATTACGTTGGAAATAAATTTTAGGGGTTGCGTTTTCCACCCCTTACTACCATGGGGTAAACCAAATAAATTACTGGCTAAGTGTCTTTTTGGTAGTAGAAAATGTCAGGTTAATTTCAATATTGTAACTTGTTTAGTGCTTGTGAAAAAAATTGTTAAACAAATTTTATGTACCCCCTTTAAGGGGCTGTATCTTAACAAGGGATGCTCCAATGAAGTTTCTTTATATGAAAGATCCTATCTTTTTTTCGATGAGGAATCACCCCCTTAAATGTTTTACACTTATTTAGTTACACCCTGTATATGTATATGTATAAATAAATTTGAAATTATGTAATCCATTAACCTCATTTTCAAAAAAAGGTGAAAAAATTTGTACCGTTTCTTTTATAAAATCAACCTCTAAATTTTGTGCACGTAGTTTCTGGACACTATAAATTTGCGCTCGGACCTGCTGAGACTAAAAAGCAAATTGCTCAGGAAAGAAACGAGAATACTTTGTATATGAGAGGATCTGAGCCCCCAATCCGCCTCTTCATACGCCACTGGGTTGACTTAATAAAAAACAATAACTTTTTTGTACAAATATGTGCTCTTTTATCACACGGCAAGTTTAAAAATGTTTAATGTTTAATAAAAACTGATTTTACCCCCCCTCCTCGTAACTTTGAATAGAGATTTTTTTAAATCATTGAGACATGTCAATTGGTTTGTTAGATATTGCGGGGGTGCAATTCAATGCTGGCCTAGGCTGTAGTCCGCAGAGTCGCCCACAATATTATTATATACAAATTTTATTTCTCCTGATGTAACACTAGTCACGCTTTTATAGTACTTACAAATTAGTAGATCACTCTCTGTCAGTAGATTATAAAAACAAATTTACGGGAAAGTAAGTTTTTGTTGGCCACCCTGTATGTTATTTTTCTGTGTTTAAAATGTTTGTAAGATTCTTTCATTTCCGGTGAAGATATGGATTAAGCAAAACTATTCAAGATTCGAATTCAGAATTATTGAGAGGGAAAGACGATAAATTTGTTAAAAATTCAAAATCTTTAATATTTTTTAAAATTCTTTAACTTTAACTATACATTTCAGGATTAAGTCGACAAACTTTAAGGAGATATTCCTCATAAAAAAAATAAGAAAAAAATCAAGTATACATTTTTTCCAGAGACGTTTCATTTTCGAAATATAGGGCATTAAAGATTTTTAAAATTATTCCAATTTTTTAAATAACTTCTAAATGAAGAAGGCTATTTAAGTCAAATTTGGCATTGCACATTTTCTTATAAGATACAATTTTTCCATATAAGTAGAAGTTCCGCACGCAATCAGTGGCGCAGTTATCGGGACTCAGACTCATTAAATTATAAAAAAATTAATACGGCCCTACTGAAAATAAAAAATGATGCTGTTTTTAGATATAACAGTTTGTTATTGACAAAAAGTGTACATTCACTTTTTTTCTTAACTCTTATAGTTTCATGGCAAAATTGATTTTTTCGGAAGGGTGCTTCTGGATTCTGTCGATAAACTTTAGGAAAACGTTCCTCATAAAACCTAAAAAAATATAGTACCTATTAAAATTGGTCTTAGTCTAGAGTATGTGTGAGTCAAATAAGCCTTCTTGTTTCCCCTTCCCTTGGGTTTAACCAATAGTATTAAAATTATTTAGGAGATGTTCCTTTTTGAGATATAGGGTGTTTTTTTAGAAAAAAAATCATGTTGATGTAAACAATAGAAATATTTAAGTACCTAACATCTAATGTGACTATGTCGTAATGCGACAACGTAACGACCCTTGCAATACTCCTAATTTTTTTCAGGCGGTTTGTAGTCACGTCATTTACTTACAACCAAAAAATTACCAATTAATATTATACCTAGACAAAGGGAAAAGTGAATCATAAATGAAATGATTTAAAAAATATTTTGTTCAAAATGGGCGCCTCCGGACTGTAGATAAGCACGACATCTTCTAATTATGGAGGTAGTGGCCGATCGACACTGAATTGGAGTTAATTCTCGACACGCTTGGACTATTCGCTGTCTTATATCTTCTACGGTATCAACTGGCACCTCGTAGACTTTTTGTTTAACAGCACGAAATAATCCATCGGTGTCAAGTCCGGTAAACGTGCGGGCCACGCTGCAGGTCCTCCACGACCAATCCATCTCCTGGTATAATAAATGTTTAACCACTCCCTAGGACCTCTACCAAAATGGGCAGGACAACCATCTAGTTGAAACCAACTGTTCATTCGAGTATTAAGCGGAACATCTTCTAACAGATCTTGAAAACCATTTTCAAGGAACTCGGTAAACATGTCAGCATTTAACCGATGCAGAAGGAAGTAGGGAGTAACTATAGTGTTGTCCAACACACCCAACTATACGTTACATTGGAATTCATGCTGAAAACTATGTTCCCTTACCGCCCGTGGATTCCCGTAGGACCAAATATGGTTGTTCCTTTGGTTTAAAATTCCCTTTCGAGTAAATGTTGCCTCATCTGTCCACATTACTTTTTGCGTAAACTGATCATCATTCTCTGTTTGGTTTTAACATCCAATCACAAAACACGCGCCTGCATCGTATGTCCTTAGGCAATAAATGTTGCACACGAAATACCTAGCTCATAGCTAGATCTTCTGACACTCGTGGATGGATTTTCATGGAAATGGTTTAAAATAGTATTTGGTCTTACTTCGTCCTGAAGTGAGGCAAAATGTCCATCAGCATAAGTTGGCATATCGAAAGACCCAGTTTGTCTGAGACGACTGAATGTCGTTGAAAATGTTTCCTTTGCTGGTAGAATGCAATGGGGAAATCTTACTGCATATTCACGACGAGCCGCCGTGGCATTTCCATCACAAAAACCATATACAAAGACCATATCAGCATATTCATTGTTCGAAAATATGGACGGCATTATTAAACTTATTTTTATTATTAGTTTGGACGCTTTATCTAATGGATAATTTATGCAACAATTCGCAAAATAACATTTAAAACGTCAAATTAGCATTGCTTGACAGCAGCCTACTCGAAAATTTTTGTTGAGGTTTATTTTAAAGTTTATCAACAGAATCCATAAGCACCCTTCCGAAAAATCAATTTTGCCGTGAAACTATAAGAATTAGGAAAAAAGTGAATGTATAATTTTTGTCAATAACAAACTGTTCTATCTAAAAACATCATCATTTTTTATTATCAGTAGGGCCGTATTATTTTTTTTATAATTTAATGAGTCTGAGTCCCGATAACTCCGCCACTGATTACTTGCGGGACTTCTACTTCTATGGAAAAATGGTATTTTACACATCTTCTTATGTGTCATGCCAAATTTGGCTTAAATAGCCTTCTTCATTTAGAAGTTATTTAAAATCATTAACGCCCTATATTTCGAAAATTAAGCGTCTCTGGAAAAAAATGTTTACTTGATTTTTTTCTTATTTTTTTATGAGCAATATCTTCTTAAAGTTTGTCGACTTAATCCTGGAACACCCTGTATATACATACTTATAATATATTAAAGACTCTTATAATGTATAACCATTACAAAATAACGAAATAATTTTATATTTCTCAATTTCCAACATTCCAAATAAATTATTAAATACAACATTATTTCTTGTAGTAAAAATAAACACGGGGTGCCAAAGAGAAAGAATACTATTAAAAGAAAATTTGCAATGACTCTGGGACGAAAAAAATGCCGCAAAACTCAATATGTTCCCTTAACTGCTCCATCAATACTCATCACTTTGATTTCCGAAGAAGAGGGGTATGATGACGTCTTTCCATTTAATGCGAAGCTTTCGATGCTTTACTATTCACGATTTCTGCCATTGCTGTGCTTGTTAAGGAAAATATGTGTATATTTGAATCTCTGTATGAGTTGTGATATATCACCTATCAATAATTATGTCTAATGAAGTCTAAAATGGACTGATTACACAGGCTGACACAATTAAATCGTGTATTTTTGAAACGTACCTATCGTTAAAATTTTCCGCTGAATCCGAAAATGATAAAAAATGTTTCTGACGTGTCGATTCCCCCCTCCCCACACATCCTCAATTCCCCTCAAAAATTAAAAATCTAAATTAGCCATCCAACCCATCCATCTTTGGTAAAATTTTCCACTGAATCCGAAAATGATAAAGAGAAAAAATTTCTGTATTATGTATTCTCACCTACACACCCTCAGTTCCCAATTGATGGTGTGCAGAGGGGAATTCATTCGTCATAATTTTTTTATCATTTTCGGATTCAGCCGGAAAATTTTCTGGGTAGGCTGAATGGCCAGTTTGAATTTTTTGAATTTTTGAGGGGAATTGAAGGTGTGAGGGGGAGAATCCATCAATGTCAGAAATTTTTCTTTTTATAATTTTCGGATTCAGCGGAATATATTACTAGAGACAGGTGGGTCGCATGGCTAGTTTGGATTTTTTAAATTTTAATTTTTAAGAGGAATGTGGGGGAAATTTCACTATAAATAGTGACTTCGTCCGCGAGTTGTTGAAGAATCTCGTCAGATAACGCCCGAAATTCTTTGAAATATTCGTTCGACAGTGGAGCAAAGATTTTATTGTATGGACGCGAAGGGAAACCAATTTAATAAAATTGCATTCTTTCATTTCTTATTCTTTAAAGTCGTCGTGAGCATAATGAAAAAGCCTTAAAAAGATATGCCACTCAACATAGGGTGCCATTTAAAGTTTAAGGGTATTTTACGCCCTTGATTAAGGGGTAGCTTTCAAGATACCAAAATTTACGACGTCATATGTCCCCCTTGGAAAGAAAATAGACGAGTCTAAGGTTTTTTCATTTTTTTTAATTCCAATATTTTCCAGATGAGAAAGGGTTTTAATTGGAACACCCTGTATATTACTTTATGTTCTGAAGTATAATCTTAAAAAATCAATAAACAAAATTACCTATAATACAGTTGGAAATATAAATATTTTTTAGAGGTCTTGAAAACTGTTCTTCATTTCATATTGATTCTCGTATTTCACAGAAAAGTATTTTCATTCGACAGAATTACTTGTTTATTATTTTACTTATTATCTGTAGCACAAATAACATTATTTTTTATTNAATGAAAGGATTTATCCTCATTTAAAGTGTAATCAATGATATGTGGTCCCACTAAGTAGCTTCCAATTATTCCCATTCATACATTAATGATAAATTTTTGTTGGTATTTTGTCTAAATAATGGCATGGGGGTTTTCGTCACCCTAAATATGCAAATTCTATATGGAAAGCGGATGGCGTAAATCCGAACAGCTTCAGAAGCATTACCTACATTTTGCTAGTTTGTACATTAGATGGTTATCTGCAAATTCTTCATAGCAAAAATCCTCCATGATATTGAATCAACAAATGGTATCAAAATGATTTATGATAAATATTTAACTGCTAATTATGCTTACTTGTCGACAGTCATCTTAATTTCCATAGAAACTAAGATTTCTACAAAAATGTTAATATCGCATTTTTGATACAATAAATGTATGTTGTGAATAAAATTCGATTTTCTCAAAAACGGTACAAGATATCGACTGATATACGGTATAATCCCTTTTTAGCAAAGTGAGAGAGGAATCGAACTATGAAAGAAAAATGACAAATTTGGCAATACTGTCAAAGATGTATAAATTTAAATCGATAATTTCGTTTGCTCCTGTATAATCCAGGCATATTGAATATTAGTTTAAACTTAGAAATGAACATACCACGAGTTATTTTATTTGCCCAAATTTCATTGTTGTCATGGTAACGACTTAGAAGTTAAAATTGGAATTTGTTTCTTTGGAACTTCTTTGAAGGCGAATAACTCCACAACGAAGAATGATAGGAAATTTTTTTTATGAAGTACTACAACTATTTTGACCTCCCCAGTATACTCCTTCATTTTTGACACCACCCTTCCGGACACCCTGTATGTATTTATGAAAGAGTTATAATGTGAAAAATAAAATGAGCATACATAATTCCTTGTATTGATAAGTCAGTGCTAGAAATTTGGTTGATGACGTTGACAAGGATAAAATGTTGCTTGTGATTGCCAATATAGTGATTCCACTGAATGAAAATGATTTGTTTTCCAGTGAAATACGAGAATAATTGTAGATTGAGAATGAAATAAACCACCATCATGAACTGAAATAAATATTATTTCAAGACATTTAAATATTCTAGATGAAGCTTGCAAAAAAATGTTCCCCACTCCCAATTATGTATATTTAATTTATACTTTTACATTTCTGAAAAAATCGTATATTATAAAAATAGATACTTATGTTTTATATCTTATTTTCATTTTAATATTTTACATAGAGGTACAATCATGTACCAGTTTCTGTAAAAAGTAAGCATCTTTTAAAGAATCTTAGGTTTATATTTAACTTGATTAACGTCTAAAACGAGTAAAATGAGTTTTTTGAAAGGATATATGAATGTATTTTGTGCGCATTGTACAAAGAAAGAAAATAGTTTAACAGGGGTATTAATCATTTATTAACAATAAATTAACCATTTAATACCAAAAATACATTATAAGTTGATAATAGTCATATCACAAACGTTATGAAGGCTAAAACTATGGCTAATTAATAAGTAAGAAATCAAAATAAGAATAAAATGATATATTTTTCCAAATATATTTTAAAACTTATATTAAGTTAATGAAACTACTAGTATCTATAATAGTTTTTCTGGAATATTGTGTAATAAAGGCAATAATTATAACATTCTTCCTGTATTATCCTTATGGGCCGTTATAATCATAATGGCCGCATTGTAATTGTATTTTACATTAATGGCAACAAAGTCCAACTTTTGTATTAAATTAATATTATCCAAAAAAATATACATTTTATTATACAGGATGATTTCTCTTTAAATACAGAAATAGCAGGGATAGATTCATTACCAAAAAATAAGTAGAGTTTGCTCTATAAACTTCTTTCCTGGGGACGTCGTATTCGAGATACAGGGTGTTAAAGTTTCCAAAAAAATTATATTTTCATAACGCCTTGACGAAATTGAATGAAATTTATTACAGCATATTCACTTAATTATACTTTTTATTGAATGTAATATTAACCTACTGAAGGTATTGTCCCATTTTTCCAAGAAAAAATTACGTCACTAGCGTTTTTTTGTAGAAATAATGTTACATTCAGGTACTGTTACATTAAGTGATTGAAAAATGTTTACCATATTAGTGTTTCTTTGTTGTTTTTGCTTTTTATTGAAGTGTTCTAATAAATTAAGCCCTTTGATTGATGAAGTATTAACCTCGTGGTGACGTGCTACTAAACCGGTTGTTTACTTTTTCCAAGAGAAGAATTCGCCAATGGCGTTTTTTTGTAGAAATAATTTTAAGTAACCCACACAATCGTTCAAAATGAAGTCCTTCTGCATCGATACACTTTTGATATCTTCTAATCAGGCTATTTATAGAGGAACTTATCATGACATGATTTTCCCTGAGGAGATTACAATTTTCCTCTATTCTTTGCCACAATTCGTTTTGTGTTCATAAGCCCAAGAATGATTGCAGCTTCAGGAATAAATGAACAAGGCTAGTTAAAATACTAAAACGAGATCATTTTATTACTTATTTTGATATTTTCACCCGAAATAAAGTTATTTCTATTAAAAAAAATGCCACTGGCATATTTTTTTTTGGGAAAATGGGGTGACCTTCAATAGCACGCCACTGGTTAAAACCACGAACAGGAAATATATGTATATTTTTTTTGTAAACGTTTATTTAGTTTTTGGCAATTAATCTATTCCTGCACTTTCTGTATTTAAAGTGAAATCACCCTGTATATCATACTTTTAGTATTTGTAGATATAGATATTTTCAGTATAGATATATGTAACAGGTAACGTGGACGATATTGGTTGATATTTTGTATGTACTTTAACATAATCTACTACAAAGAATACATTAGACTTAGAATCCATATTAGGTAATAAAAATAACGGTATAGTTCGGACTAGTATTATTTTAATTAACATTTAAAATTATTCTAGATATTGCATATTCATCTAAATATCCTACTATGTAACATTCTTCTAACGTATATTTTTATACCGTTTATGCAAAATTGAATTATGCAAAGGATTATGCATTAATACGTTCGGCGAGTGAGAGGAGGGACCATTGGGTTAAACTTGTGTCATCTTCTACCTAGCAAAGAGGGCATTCGTTTCTTGCAAAAACGGTACAATTATTGATATTTGAATTTCTATAGATTAAACCCTCGGAAGGATTCAATTGCCTAACATTTTTGTTGCATAAGTAAGTTCACTAGTTTGAATACTCTCCACCATGCTGTTAGGGGTGATGAGGATCTGATTTCCGGTTCAGTTCTAGACGTGGACTGGGCCAGTGTCACGTTGGAGTCGGTCTTGGACGTTTCCTTCTGGCCGTTGTTGCCGTTGTTGATTGCTGGGGAGGTCATTTTGGCGACCTGAAAAATTCAAAAGGTTACTAAATAATTTGACTTGTTTAACCCAGTTAATTGTACAAAAATGCTCCCAACATGAATGTTCTTACTAAAGAATATAAAGCTATGCAATTTTGCATTTTTAAGCACACTACTTAAATTTAATAAAAAGTAATATAGTTCAGTATACGACGGTTTTTAGGTCCGAATTCTTGACACATGCACCGATTGACGTGAAATTTTAACAGTAAGTAGAAAATCGCTCAAGAAACAAAAATTACATAGTGCCGATGTGTGCTTTATGTCACTCCTTCTCGGGGATGGTAATGAAGGCACCCATCTTAATCGCAAAAATCAATAGAGGAATGAATTCTAAGCAAAAAATGCTCTATAACGTTTTTTTCAAAAACTAATATTTTCCGAGTTATTCGCGATTGAAAATTGTTGATTTTTCATCTAAAAAGTGAATGTTTTCAACAACTTTTGATAAATAGCTCGAAAACCTTGCATTTTATCGAAAAACCCATATAAAGCAAAAATAAAGCTTTGGAAATAACGATTCATTTTTTGTTGATTACCGTAGATGTAATAATAACCGAGTTATCACTCTCTGAAGGTGATTGTTTATTTTTCGGAAAGTAAAATTGAACCTTTTACCGTAAAATAATGGCGAAAGAACTAATTTTTCGAAGAAAATTAATATAACCTTTTTAGAAACCTTTAAAATGCTTTTTGAAAAAATTTCGTAGCTCAAAAACTCGCGGAGTTATGATGAAAATAAAATGGTCATCTCATTTTTTTCGGAGAAAATATCAACAATAAAATCTATGGCTGAACCATAAAAATAGAAACTAAGCGTAATCTATGTACAGTTGACTTTATTTAGGTACTAATAATAGGCTCTGCAAGTTTGACCGGTTTAGAATGCCTAAATTAAAAAAAAAAGTTTGAAATAAGTAATGAAAAAAAAAATTATTTTTAATTTTTAAAAAAATTTCCTTTTTTTCAAAATAACTCAAAAACTAAACAAGATACGTGAAAAATGTAAGAGTTCAAAATTAAAGGCCTTTTTGTAATATTTTTGCTCTCTTCAATTTTTCTGTAGAGCAAAAATTAACTGAGATATTACGTTTTTTAGTTTGCATTTGCGTGTAAGGACCACCTTCTTTGAGCCCTTAAAACCTAAAAATCTCGAAAACGAAGAGTTCAAGACTCTTCCACTATAAAGGTTGATTTGTAGCTCTTGNAAATTGCTTTGCTGCAGTCAAAAATGCATTCAAAAGATTCATTTTTTGAGACGGCTTTTGGAAGATTTAATAACTTTGTAAATAAGAGTCAGAACTGGCCCAAATCGGGTTCCCGGAGGTTTTCGAGGTCGCTGATCACGATTATGCTGTTCAAATTGACCCACAGCCGACCTGGAGCTCAGGAACGCCGATGAACGTCATCTCCGTGGGACTCTCCCAAAATTCACGCGGGGAGGAGAGAAACTCGGCGCTTGGGAGTTTTTTGGGTCGCTGAATTCAAATGTGGCATCGGCGAACACCACCGGACACCTGGTGCACCGGAACCTGGCCCTGAACGTCATCTCCGTGGGACTCTCCCAAAATTCACGCGGAGAAGGAGAGAAACTTGCCGCCCGGTGGTTTTTTGGGTCGCTGAATTCAAATGTGGCATCAGCGAACATCCCCCGGACACCTGGTGCACCAGAACCTGGACGTGGACATCGTCCCCGAGAATTTTCCTGACAAGATCGCCAAAAACAACCCGAAAATCATTGTAGGGGCGTTTTTTGGGGCGCTTAATCCAAATTTCACGTCGAAAACGATTCCCCGAACACCTAGTGCACCGAAACCTGGGCCTGAACGTCATCTCCGAGGGTTTTTCAGACATGATCGCTAAAGACAAACTGAAAATCATTGTAGGAGCGTTTTTTTGGGGCGCTTAATCCAAATTTCACGTCGAAAACGATCCCCCGAACACCTAGTGCACCGGAACCTGGGCCCTGAACGTCGTCTCCGAGGGTTTTCCAGACACGATCGCTAAAGTCAAACCGAAAATCGTTATGGGTTTCTTTTGGGGCGCTGAATCCAGGTTTCACCCCGAAAACGTACCTCCGGACACCTGGTGCACCGGAACCTCGGCCTGAACGTCGTCTACGAGGGTTTTCCAAACACGATCGCAAAAAACTAACCGAAAATCTTCCTTTCTTCTTCTTTCCTCCTCACATAATTTAACTAGAATCAACAATTCCACACAGCTATTGCAGTATTGACGTCAGTCTCTAAGACATCAGGTTTGATTGACATCCATGGGAATGACATCGATGTCAAGATAAAGGTTCCGATGCACCAGGTGTTCAGGGGATCGTTTTCGACGTGAAATTTGGATTCAGCGCCCCAAGAAACGCCCCAACAATGATTTTCGGGTTGCTTTGGCAATCTTGTCAGGAAAACTCTCGGAGATGATGTCCATGTCCAGGTTCCGGTGCACCAGGTGTTTGCCGATATTTGAATATTTGAATTTGCCGATATGCCATATTTGAATTCAGCGACCCAAAAAACTCCCGGGCGCCGAGTTTCTCTCCTTCCCCGCGTGAATTTTGGGAGAGTCCCACGGAGATGACGTTCATCGGCGTTCCTGAGCTCCAGGTCGGCTGTGGGTCAATTTGNTCTTGTTTCTAAAACACAATTTTTGATTCTAGATGCAGTTCTGCGGAAAACTCGCGACCAAATTCATTCACCGTTGCCGATAAGAAGCTTTTGCAGAAGGAACAGGAGAAGCTGGAGAAAAAATTAAGGCAAGTGCTTATTTCCTTTTTATTAAACAACGTTAACATGTGGAGCTGTTTGATAAATTTTCATTGAAAAAATCATTATTTCTAACGACAGTTCTATATTTGACCGCTATTTCTTTAAATCGATATTGACTATAATTGATTTATATCTTTGGGGATTATTCAAGCAACGGAAAACGAATATTTGATTAAAATACCAAGTGATGATTTGGTATTATGCATAATTATACATATAAGTAACTATGTTTAGTGCAATAAAATGGAACATTTTGTCAGTAATGTTCAAAACAATAATATTAAATCAAAAGGTCCACTATATAAAACAGGGATGCACAGACTTATAGGGAACAGGGGCCTCTCGGGAAAAAAATATAAGCCAAGGACGGGCCACTACAAACAATATTTATTAACACAAAATTTTTTATTTTTAAATAGTATGAAATACAATGATAAAAATAAAATAACCTTCAAAAATGTTTGTTGTAATAATTATGTAATCATTACAATGTAATATTTCATGTTTTATTATTTTGATGCATGACATTGCATTGAACTAACAAGTTTTTTTATATTTGGCTCCACATTACTTGTAGCCACACGTATAATTGCTTCCAAATTTTCATTTGCCAGACGGTTTCGGTTTTTCGTTTTGTTAAGTTNCGTAGATGTAATAATAACCGAGTTATCACTCTCTAAAGGTGATTGTTTATGTTTCGGAAAGTAAAATCGAACCTTTTACCGTAAAATAATGGCGAAAGAACTAATTTTTCGAAGAAAATTAATATAACCTTTTTAGAAACCTTTAAAATGCTTTTTGAAAAAATTTCGTAGCTCAAAAACTCGCGGAGTTATGATGAAAATAAAATGGTCATCTCATTTTTTTCGGAGAAAATATCAACAATAAAATCTATGGCTGAACCATAAAAATAGAAACTAAGCGTAATCTATGTACAGTTGACTTTATTTAGGTACTAATAATAGGCTCTGCAAGTTTGACCGGTTTAGAATGCCTAAATTAAAAAAAAAAGTTTGAAATAAGTAATGAAAAAAAAAATTATTTTTAATTTTTAAAAAAATTTCCTTTTTTTCAAAATAACTCAAAAACTAAACAAGATACGTGAAAAATGTAAGAGTTCAAAATTAAAGGCCTTTTTGTAATATTTTTGCTCTCTTCAATTTTTCTGTAGAGCAAAAATTAACTGAGATATTACGTTTTTTAGTTTGCATTTGCGTGTAAGGACCACCTTCTTTGAGCCCTTAAAACCTAAAAATCTCGAAAACGAAGAGTTCAAGACTCTTCCACTATAAAGGTTGATTTGTAGCTCTTGCAGTTCCCTGCAAATTGCTTTTTGGAGCGATGAAAAATATTAAAAATTAAAAAGTTATCGTGAAAAAACGAATGGTATATTCAGTGAAAATTGTCGGATCATGTAAATGGCTTAATTTCCAATAGTTTCCGAGGCGTAATACTCGCACAAACACACACACGCACATGTCCAAACAGAGAAAGTCGACAGTGATGATAGTTCTTTGTATAATTGTATAATACACAAATAATTTTTATTTTCCCTTTCACTAATTACATAATTTAAGTTCGAGTTTTAAGTAATCTCGTTGAATTTAGTAATGTTTCGTGGAGTGTTTTGAAGTAGGTAAAAATTCTTCAATTCCTCATTAAGGGTTGTTTTTAAGGGTTGAAACGTTGCAATGAATCATCAGTAATATTATAAACAGTGATAAGTCTTTCATTCATTATAAATGCTATGAAGATGTGAAAAAAAATTGTTGCTTTATTTATTGCAATAAGGGTGGTTTTTAAGGGTTGAAACGCTGCAATAAATCATGTATTATTTTATAAACTGTAAAAATATTCAATTCTTCATTATTGCTCCGTCAAAACATTTCAGAGGTGCAAAAACTAATTTTTGTTTTTTTTCCTCATAAAAGGTGGATTTTAAGGGTTGAAATGTTGCTACAAATCAAAAATTATTATTCAAAACATAAAAGAATGCTTATTCTATTGACATAACACTTAAATCTATGGTTTTTAAGTTTTTTGCAAGAAGAGGTAGTTTTCACCCTCTAAAAACAATAAGCACACATTATGGATATGTAACTTTTGTAAAGGAGGGTGAAATGAGCTTACTCACCAATTTTCATGAAAATAGGTGCGTGTGTCAAGAATTCGGAGGTAATAGGTACCCTATTTTTACCGTTGTATACTGGACTAATAACTGAAAAGTTTATTTAAAACTGCACCTAAAGACTTGATGACAGTGGCGGCTTTTGAAGTGAAGTGGCCAAATTTTGATAATGAATGAATGAATTTATAGGCTCACAAAGAAAACTTTCACTAAGAAAAAATTTCAGAAAAATTTTTAGAACGAAATTTTTGAAATAAAAATTAAATTAGCAATTGCCGACCTTGCGATCTCGAAAAGAGTGGTACAGTGTGATTCACTCAATTTTGAACCCCTCCCATTAAACTTTTTGTTTTTAGAGTTTTAAAAAAATGTGAAACACAAAAGTTGCACGACTTTTTATGAAGTTTTCGAAACAAAATTGCCGCGGATTTTAACTTTGTTAATTTACGTCACGTCACGTCACGTCGAGTCACGAAAATTCTCTATGTGAGCATAGAAATCATTCTCTAAAACATAGCATGGGTCGCATGCTTCATTAACAAAAGCCGCCACTGTGTTTGTTGAATGTGTTCCAGTGTTCTATTGTTTCTTTAATGTAAAAAAGCATACAATTTCAATAGATACAATCTAAACTGAGTTCTTTAATATCCATTCGAAAACTAATTTAAACAAAAATAAATAAATTAGTAATAACTATTTATTATTTGAACCAAATATTTGAAATGAAAACTATAAAACGAAAACTAAATAAAAATGTTTGCATAAAACTATGAATATTTTTTCTACGATTTTTTCTATATATGTGGTTTTTTAAATAAAGCATTAGAATTGCAAAGATTTTAAGATCTATTCATCTATCTCTAATAAATAAACGAGATGCGACCATGATTATTTCATAGGTGAAACATGTTAGCAATAGATTTGATAGAGATTCTTGCAGTAAATTCTTAGGGAAACGATTGTTGTGTTTATATTATTATTATATTATAAGATAAAAATAAATACAATACAAAATGATGGCCAGTAATTTTGTTTATGTTTTTTTTGTTATTAGCAGTTGTAGGCAATGCATTACGACTCATTTCTTTAACTTTACATGACAATCTTAACCAACACTTTTTTAAAAGGTATGTATTATTTTAAGGAACTTCATTAAAGTCCAAAATAATGTCTTTTGCATAAACTTTCTTATAGACTAAGAGCCGGATAGGAAAATTTTCCTAATCATTTTAGACACTGTAAGAGTATATGACTTAATACTACACGGGTGTGAAGTTATCCACATCCACATTTTCTAGTAGGACTAGAATCGATAAAGCCGTCGCCTCANTTAATGTCACTGGTTGCCCATAATTCCGCCACTGGTAGTTATAAACTTAATATTATCCCTTTTTATGGCCATCTATTTTTGTACCGTGTACCAAAATCTGGTTTAAATATCTTTGAAAACTCCGATGCACAAACTTTTTTTATTATAACTTTTACATTGTATTTTTTTATTAAGAGTTTCCGGATATTTGTTTATATGAAACTTTTTGCTTAAAATTTATGTTCCAATTACCAGTTTTATTTAAGTCATTTAATATCGAATTCTGTAAAACAAATTTACTAATTGTAAGATGAAACTGAAATGACATTTTCTGAAATACGTATAGAAAAGGTGCTGTACAAATCGGATAATATGTATTTCTAAAAAATCAAACGAGGTAATATTTTTCAAGATTTAAGCAATATTATTTTATTACTGTTTAAAACAAATAAAAATCTGTTTCAAATGTATTAATGATGTAAGAAAGTCCAACACAGCAGGTGGCTTAATCAGAATGTGGTTAAATTATCACTGTCGTTAATCCTGCAACTTACTTAAAACAATTTATTTATAAAAAGTTTAATTGATAATGTAACGGTTTCCGTGAGGATAAATTTTTATAAGGCAATCAACATTTTTAGATATTGGTTTATTCCATAACCGCAAGTGCGATATCTAAACTTAACAAATTTAAACAATATTATCTTCTAATATTCATTTAATGAATTAGCTGCATCCAATAATTTACTCGAAAATGGGGTGTAACAGCGTTGTTGTGATAAACTTTAAGGAAAAGGAATATTTTTTCATGAAACCATTCCTAAGATCCGAAACATCGCGATTATGGTCATTTTCCATAAACCCCAATATTTTACTTTGCCAAAATGCTTTTTTATTTGCTTTTCTTCAATATCTCAGTTGGATCGCAATCTTTGACGAAAATGTAAGAGATAATTTTTTGTTTAAATGAAATTTTTTACAAGACAGGGTGTTCGGAAAGGTCATGTCAGAAATGAAGGGGTATACAGGGGAGTTCAAAACAGTTGTAGTACTTCATAAACATTTTTTTCCTATCGAGCTTCGTTGTGGAATTATCCGTCTTCAAAGAAAGAAGTTTGAAAAATAAATCCAATTATAACTTCTAAGTCAATACCATGACGACAATGAAATTTGGGCAATTAAAGTAACTCATGGTAATATTCATTTCGAAGTTTAAACTGATATTCAATAGCCTGGATTATACAGGAGCAGACGAAATTATCCATTTAAATTTGTACATCTTTGACAGCGTTTTCAAATTTGACATTTTTCTTTCACAATTCGATTCCTCTCTCACCTTGCTAAAAAAAAGGTATACCGTATCTCAGTAGGTATCTCGTACCGTTTATAAGAAAATCAAATGTTTTGAACAGCATACATTTATTGCATCAAAAATGTGATACTAACATTTTTGTAAAAATCTTGGTTTCTACAGAACTAAAAGAAAAAAAGAATTGTTGAGTAAGATCAATATATGCACCTTGAATTTCAATGCATTTTATAAAAACAACTCTGCTGTACTCAAAATAACATGTGGTGATCGTTTCTAAATCGTTTCGGTTTATGTAATTATGCGATTTAATAATTCTTCCCTACTATTTATAGGAGTTTGATAAACAAGACTTTTAAGATGGCCCCAAAGAAAAAATCGAGATGATTAAAATCGGGAGACCGAGGCGGCAATGGAAATAGAATACCTCGACCGATCCATCGATCGGGAATTGTTGTATTTAAATATGCCATTACTGCCCTGCTAAAATGGGATGGTGCACCATCGGGTATAAGCCACATGTTATTTCGAATATTTAAAGGGACATCTTCCAATAACGGGTTAAGGTGTTCTTGCAGTAAATGAAAGGATTTATCCTCATTTAAAGTGTAATCAATGATATGTGGTCCCACTAAGTAGCTTCCAATTATTCCCATTCATACATTAATGATAAATTTTTGTTGGTATTTTGTCTAAATAATGGCATGGGGGTTTTCGTCACCCTAAATATGCAAATTCTATATGGAAAGCGGATGGCGTAAATCCGAACAGCTTCAGAAGCATTACCTACATTTTGCTAGTTTGTACATTAGATGGTTATCTGCAAATTCTTCATAGCAAAAATCCTCCATGATATTGAATCAACAAATGGTATCAAAATGATTTATGATAAATATTTAACTGCTAATTATGCTTACTTGTCGACAGTCATCTTAATTTCCATAGAAACTAAGATTTCTACAAAAATGTTAATATCGCATTTTTGATACAATAAATGTATGTTGTGAATAAAATTCGATTTTCTCAAAAACGGTACAAGATATCGACTGATATACGGTATAATCCCTTTTTAGCAAAGTGAGAGAGGAATCGAACTATGAAAGAAAAATGACAAATTTGGCAATACTGTCAAAGATGTATAAATTTAAATCGATAATTTCGTTTGCTCCTGTATAATCCAGGCATATTGAATATTAGTTTAAACTTAGAAATGAACATACCACGAGTTATTTTATTTGCCCAAATTTCATTGTTGTCATGGTAACGACTTAGAAGTTAAAATTGGAATTTGTTTCTTTGGAACTTCTTTGAAGGCGAATAACTCCACAACGAAGAATGATAGGAAATTTTTTTTATGAAGTACTACAACTATTTTGACCTCCCCAGTATACTCCTTCATTTTTGACACCACCCTTCCGGACACCCTGTATGTATTTATGAAAGAGTTATAATGTGAAAAATAAAATGAGCATACATAATTCCTTGTATTGATAAGTCAGTGCTAGAAATTTGGTTGATGACGTTGACAAGGATAAAATGTTGCTTGTGATTGCCAATATAGTGATTCCACTGAATGAAAATGATTTGTTTTCCAGTGAAATACGAGAATAATTGTAGATTGAGAATGAAATAAACCACCATCATGAACTGAAATAAATATTATTTCAAGACATTTAAATATTCTAGATGAAGCTTGCAAAAAAATGTTCCCCACTCCCAATTATGTATATTTAATTTATACTTTTACATTTCTGAAAAAATCGTATATTATAAAAATAGATACTTATGTTTTATATCTTATTTTCATTTTAATATTTTACATAGAGGTACAATCATGTACCAGTTTCTGTAAAAAGTAAGCATCTTTTAAAGAATCTTAGGTTTATATTTAACTTGATTAACGTCTAAAACGAGTAAAATGAGTTTTTTGAAAGGATATATGAATGTATTTTGTGCGCATTGTACAAAGAAAGAAAATAGTTTAACAGGGGTATTAATCATTTATTAACAATAAATTAACCATTTAATACCAAAAATACATTATAAGTTGATAATAGTCATATCACAAACGTTATGAAGGCTAAAACTATGGCTAATTAATAAGTAAGAAATCAAAATAAGAATAAAATGATATATTTTTCCAAATATATTTTAAAACTTATATTAAGTTAATGAAACTACTAGTATCTATAATAGTTTTTCTGGAATATTGTGTAATAAAGGCAATAATTATAACATTCTTCCTGTATTATCCTTATGGGCCGTTATAATCATAATGGCCGCATTGTAATTGTATTTTACATTAATGGCAACAAAGTCCAACTTTTGTATTAAATTAATATTATCCAAAAAAATATACATTTTATTATACAGGATGATTTCTCTTTAAATACAGAAATAGCAGGGATAGATTCATTACCAAAAAATAAGTAGAGTTTGCTCTATAAACTTCTTTCCTGGGGACGTCGTATTCGAGATACAGGGTGTTAAAGTTTCCAAAAAAATTATATTTTCATAACGCCTTGACGAAATTGAATGAAATTTATTACAGCATATTCACTTAATTATACTTTTTATTGAATGTAATATTAACCTACTGAAGGTATTGTCCCATTTTTCCAAGAAAAAATTACGTCACTAGCGTTTTTTTGTAGAAATAATGTTACATTCAGGTACTGTTACATTAAGTGATTGAAAAATGTTTACCATATTAGTGTTTCTTTGTTGTTTTTGCTTTTTATTGAAGTGTTCTAATAAATTAAGCCCTTTGATTGATGAAGTATTAACCTCGTGGTGACGTGCTACTAAACCGGTTGTTTACTTTTTCCAAGAGAAGAATTCGCCAATGGCGTTTTTTTGTAGAAATAATTTTAAGTAACCCACACAATCGTTCAAAATGAAGTCCTTCTGCATCGATACACTTTTGATATCTTCTAATCAGGCTATTTATAGAGGAACTTATCATGACATGATTTTCCCTGAGGAGATTACAATTTTCCTCTATTCTTTGCCACAATTCGTTTTGTGTTCATAAGCCCAAGAATGATTGCAGCTTCAGGAATAAATGAACAAGGCTAGTTAAAATACTAAAACGAGATCATTTTATTACTTATTTTGATATTTTCACCCGAAATAAAGTTATTTCTATTAAAAAAAATGCCACTGGCATATTTTTTTTTGGGAAAATGGGGTGACCTTCAATAGCACGCCACTGGTTAAAACCACGAACAGGAAATATATGTATATTTTTTTTGTAAACGTTTATTTAGTTTTTGGCAATTAATCTATTCCTGCACTTTCTGTATTTAAAGTGAAATCACCCTGTATATCATACTTTTAGTATTTGTAGATATAGATATTTTCAGTATAGATATATGTAACAGGTAACGTGGACGATATTGGTTGATATTTTGTATGTACTTTAACATAATCTACTACAAAGAATACATTAGACTTAGAATCCATATTAGGTAATAAAAATAACGGTATAGTTCGGACTAGTATTATTTTAATTAACATTTAAAATTATTCTAGATATTGCATATTCATCTAAATATCCTACTATGTAACATTCTTCTAACGTATATTTTTATACCGTTTATGCAAAATTGAATTATGCAAAGGATTATGCATTAATACGTTCGGCGAGTGAGAGGAGGGACCATTGGGTTAAACTTGTGTCATCTTCTACCTAGCAAAGAGGGCATTCGTTTCTTGCAAAAACGGTACAATTATTGATATTTGAATTTCTATAGATTAAACCCTCGGAAGGATTCAATTGCCTAACATTTTTGTTGCATAAGTAAGTTCACTAGTTTGAATACTCTCCACCATGCTGTTAGGGGTGATGAGGATCTGATTTCCGGTTCAGTTCTAGACGTGGACTGGGCCAGTGTCACGTTGGAGTCGGTCTTGGACGTTTCCTTCTGGCCGTTGTTGCCGTTGTTGATTGCTGGGGAGGTCATTTTGGCGACCTGAAAAATTCAAAAGGTTACTAAATAATTTGACTTGTTTAACCCAGTTAATTGTACAAAAATGCTCCCAACATTAATGTTCTTACTAAAGAATATAAAGCTATGCAATTTTGCATTTTTAAGCACACTACTTAAATTTAATAAAAAGTAATATAGTTCAGTATACGACGGTTTTTAGGTCCGAATTCTTGACACATGCACCGATTGACGTGAAATTTTAACAGTAAGTAGAAAATCGCTCAAGAAACAAAAATTACATAGTGCCGATGTGTGCTTTATGTCACTCCTTCTCGGGGATGGTAATGAAGGCACCCATCTTAATCGCAAAAATCAATAGAGGAATGAATTCTAAGCAAAAAATGCTCTATAACGTTTTTTTCAAAAACTAATATTTTCCGAGTTATTCGCGATTGAAAATTGTTGATTTTTCATCTAAAAAGTGAATGTTTTCAACAACTTTTGATAAATAGCTCGAAAACCTTGCATTTTATCGAAAAACCCATATAAAGCAAAAATAAAGCTTTGGAAATAACGATTCATTTTTTGTTGATTACCGTAGATGTAATAATAACCGAGTTATCACTCTCTGAAGGTGATTGTTTATTTTTCGGAAAGTAAAATTGAACCTTTTACCGTAAAATAATGGCGAAAGAACTAATTTTTCGAAGAAAATTAATATAACCTTTTTAGAAACCTTTAAAATGCTTTTTGAAAAAATTTCGTAGCTCAAAAACTCGCGGAGTTATGATGAAAATAAAATGGTCATCTCATTTTTTTCGGAGAAAATATCAACAATAAAATCTATGGCTGAACCATAAAAATAGAAACTAAGCGTAATCTATGTACAGTTGACTTTATTTAGGTACTAATAATAGGCTCTGCAAGTTTGACCGGTTTAGAATGCCTAAATTAAAAAAAAAAGTTTGAAATAAGTAATGAAAAAAAAAATTATTTTTAATTTTTAAAAAAATTTCCTTTTTTTCAAAATAACTCAAAAACTAAACAAGATACGTGAAAAATGTAAGAGTTCAAAATTAAAGGCCTTTTTATAATATTTTTGCCCTCTTTCAATTTCTCTGTAGAGCAAAAATTAACGGTGATATTACGTTTTTTAGTTTGCATATGCGTGTAAGGACCACCTTTGAGCCTTAAAACCTAAAAGTCTCGAAAACGAAGAGTTCGAGACCCTTCAACTATTGATTTGTAGTGGTGTGTTGGTTTATTATAATCTAAAGTTTTTTTTACCAAAATTAGAATGCTCTCGGAGCAATTAAAATATTTTAAAAAGATTATCCAAGAAACTTGATAATTTTGCCCCTTCATCAACCATTGCTATTTTGCAACATCGGTAATAAATTTAAACATTTTTAACTTACAGTATATTGTGCAAAATTCAATTCTAAAACTTTTTTCCACATCAATATTTTTCCAAAATGCATAGATTCCAAGAAATACTTAAAAAAAAACTAAAACTAAAATAGGTATTTTTAAAAATTTTGTAAACATTTTTGCTATTTCGAAAATGTTTCGGCCCTCGCCCAGATGTAAGGATCTACACTTTTATTATGTGAGTTATACTGAAGGTAATCCAGAAAAAATTTGCTTGCCTCAACATCCACCTCAAAACAGGTCCGCCTTGGTCTAATATGATTATTAGCAGTTTCACCAAGACTTCTTCAGAAATCTCAGTATCACCAGGACCTGTACTAAAAATTGACCAAGGCTGATCTTCAGGATCAAATAATGTATTCAGGAACTGAATGCATTTCAAGAGTAATGTGAAAATGAAGACATTCCCACATTTCCAAACTTGAATGAAGATATGAAAATAATTAACACCGACCGTCTTTGATTTGTAAAAATTTCTTTCTTTTGGTGAAGTTAATTCCAGATTAGCAATTTTAACCTAAAATAAACAAGTTTTAGTTTGTAGTCATTACATTCTTCATTTTGTGGGAAATTATTAGTCTCAATATCATCAATAACAGTACTGTGGATCTCAACTTCAAAGACATTTTTCCACTTTTTTCCACTACACATTTCAAATCAAAAGCGATTTCTTTAAATGTATGTCAATGAAATTAATTTAATGGTTCCGTAGGGTAGGACATTTTGGATTGTAGCAGGAAATAATGGAATAATCTTCTGCAATTTATTCGCCTCTAAACTATGTTTTCTCTAGCAGAGCATAAAGATTGACTTCTGATGCAACAACTCCAAGCATCTAAATCATCTCTCCATCAATATGTAACCCTAATAAACAATCCATTAGCATCGTCACATGAATATAAATCATTGCATACGGTACAAGCGTACTTTATCACCGCCATCATGGTCCCATATTACTATACTGCCTATCGACGTACAGACTAAATTTGGTCGATTTATTACTAATGTCCTCCAAACTGTTTAGTTTAACGACTACAACGTTAGCTGTTACAACTCTTGAGTCCGACTTTAGTCATTAAACAATTATTGTTGACCACCAAGCTGGCTTTTCCGACTGGTCGTCGCAATAATTCGATTAGAACAGCCCGCAGATGGATTCCGACGGTTTATCAACCCATTCGAGCGGAATGATCATTTTTATGGGTATATGGGCACACGAAACGGTCGACGCATTAATCGGGGAGTCGGTTAATACGCCTGTCTGTTAATTAAATAATTGCGTATTGTATTTGTAATAGGGATATCGGCGTAACGGTCTGGAAAACCGCGTAATAACTAAAATATTGGAATTGGGATCTGTAAAGAGGGTTGTTTGGCAAATAGAGATTGCTGGAAACAATTATTTTATACCCCAGCGCCAAAAATAGTTGCACTAAGCAATCTGTAATCTAAAGCGTCATGTATTCCAGAAAATTAATCAAGGATTATTGCGCGAATCTTAGGCCGTCCCTGTATCGCCTGGAATAACTATTATTTTCACCGCAGAAATAATTTCGAGCAATTTTTGGAGAATTTCCTAATATCCATTTATGATTAGTAGTTCACTTCTATTATTTTTGAATTAATTTCAGTACCCAGCGGTTTTTTAACACTCTCTCACCGAGAACTCCTAAAAAGTATTTTAAAGTACATAAGTAGACATTTCTACTAGAAAAAAACGTTTCGTCCTTGAAAGAGCAACAGGACCGGCTTTAAAATTTTCTGTTTCCTTGATTTGCCAATTTTAATCTTGAAAATATAATATTTTAGACAAATTGTGAATGAACGTACTTATCTCAGGAACACCTTGTATATCGCGGCATAGGGTTCCCCTGGGCATTTTCTGTCTGTCCGCTGCAACGCAGTCACATGTGGATTCCCGATAAGTGTTCACAGAAAAATCTGCACGCTGCGCGCCGTCTCCGGCCGTTTTTATTATCGCCTTTCATGGGTCACTTGATCAACGTTCATTGGCAGCATCAGTAAGAATGCGATCCTTTTTCTCGGGCTAATTAATGTTTCCTGTCGAGAAAGTAATAATTTCTGTCAGTTATCAATTGCATCTACACAGAGGTTGTCTGCTTATTTGTACAAAGTGACACAAAAACAACTCGGGTTACTTAACTGTTAACACATTTTCNTGGATGTGGATAACTTCACACCCGTTAATACTACAACCTAAATGAAAATATTTGAGCACTATGCCATGTCAATGTGATACATGGGTTGTCAGCGGAAAATAAAACTTTCCAATTTTGGACCGGGTAAATTAATTAAATAGAAATTGACGGCATTTCGACCCAAGACAGATATTAGAAAACTAAGACATAAAAACCTTATGCCGTACAAAAATAACGGTTTTGGAAAGAATAAAAAATTTGCATTTTCCAAATATTTTCACTAATGTAAAAATCATAGAAAACTGTACGGCGTGCCCGATTTTAAATAAAGATATTTATTTGAAAATTATATTTTACTATGCCGTACGAATGCACTGGCTCTAAGGGCTTTTACCCTGACGCAAATTTTCTCATTTCAACTCCTATTCCAAATTATTGAGAAATGCACGGCACCGATCTCAGAGTTTTACTTATGCTCTAAAATAATGACAAATATAAGTGCCTTGCAAAATATTTGGCTAAAAAATTTATTCTTTGGGTTACCAAATCATTATTTCCTGAACGGCATAAATTTCGGAAGCAAGTTATTCCACTTTATAGTCTTTATACAAAAGTGCCGTACAAAATTGTTGGCACCAGAAAAAAACAATTGGCCTTGAATAAAAAAAATTGTTTATCATTTTTGAAATTTGGAAAATCAAATTGACAGCTAGTATAGTACTATACAGGGTGGTCCAGATTTTAATAGACAAACTTCGGGAAAGTACTAAATAACAAAAATTAACATCACTTTGCTCTATGAACAGAGGGGCAGAAAGCCACCGTTTATGAGATACAGGACGTTGAAATTATCAAAAATAAAACAATTTTTTTAAATATCTGGAAAGCCGCTTTATCAAATTTATCCAAATTTGGTACACATTTTTTTTCGAATATTTCTCCTAGTTCTGTATGCACACAGTCTAAATCCAAAAACCAGTGGCGAAGAAACAAAGCCGTTGTTTCCTTATTCAGAATAAAACTTCTACGCCACTGAATTAATTGGTAATATGAATACATTTTATAATAGTCTGAAATATTCTGGATGAAAAAACATTCTTTTATTTTTATCGAAAAGTGAATGGTTTACGAGTTATGAAACATATTATCCAAGTAAATAAAGCGTTGAAATAGGGAAAAATAAAACGAATTTGAGTGGTCCAGATTTATAATAGACAAACTTCGAGTAAGTACTAAACAACAAAAATTAACAAAACTTTGTTCTATGAACATATGCACAGAAAGCCACCATTTGTGAGATACAGGGCGTAGAAATTAACAAAAGTAAAACAACTTTTTTAAATATCTGAAAAATCGCTTCATCAAATTTATCCAAATTTAGTACAAACTTTTTTTCAAATATTTCTCCTAGTTCTGTATGCACACAGTCCAAATTCAAAAACCAGTGGCGGAGAAACAATGACATTGTTTTCTTATTTAAAGTAAAACTTTTATGCCACTGAATTAATTGGTAATATGAATACATTTTATAACGGTCTGACACATTCCGGATGAAAAAACACGCTTTTATTTTTGTCGAAAAGTGAATGGTTTAAGAGTTATGAGACATATTATGATGCGGTTTACCAGATATTTAAAAAAATTAGTTTATTTCTGTTAATTTCAACGCCCTGTATCTCATAAACGGTAGTGTTCCGAGTTTATATTCATAGAGCAAAGTGATGTTAATTTATGTTATTTAAAACTTTCCCGAAGTTTGTCTATTAAAATCTGGACCACCCAAAGGACCCCGCACAAATCTTATGGAAATTGGGTCCCGGTCAAATTCGCTGAATTTTTGATATGTGATAGAGTTCATCATACTGGTCAATTGTCTCAATGGCCACAAAGCTCAAAAATGGATAGTTTGGCCGGTACAGAGCTTTAAAGCTCCGAATATCCTCCACGGATTTATGTATATGCGCAGTGTGTATAGACTTTTGAAATAGCCTATTTCATTTTTTTTATTATCTAGGTTTATATTTTTGAGGTTGCTGAATTCAGATCTGTTGTTAGATTTTCAAAATTGACAGTTGGCAGCTGTCAAATAGCTGTCAATGTGCTATAATAAAGCCAAAAACTTGTTTTTTTATGTTTTATCTTTCTTTTTTTTTAGTTCGATAAGTTCAAAGACGATATCAAATCAATAACAATGACTATCGGCAGCTGTCATTTAGCTGTCAACAATTCTTCAAAGTCCGGTAATAAAGTCAAAAAATTATTTTTTGTTTATAACTTCAAGTTTTTTAGATAAGTGAATATAAATATGATATAAAATTATGTAGTCATCAGCTTACAGCTGTCAACAAGCTGTCAACTAACTGTCAAAATGCAATAATAAAGTCAAAAAGTTACTTTTTTTAAAAAGCTTTAAGTTGCTTAGATCACTGAGTTCAAAAGTGATGTCATAAACTTATATCATGTTTGATTTCTTATCCACAAAGTTAAGCACAAAAAATAAGTTACTTGCTCTATTATTGCATTTTGACAGTTAGTTGACAGCTTGTTGACAGCTGTAAGCTGATGACTACATAATTTTATATCATATTTATATTCACTTATCTAAAAAACTTGAAGTTATAAACAAAAAATAATTTTTTGACTTTATTACCGGACTTTGAAGAATTGTTGACAGCTAAATGACAGCTGCCGATAGTCATTGTTATTGATTTGATATCGTCTTTGAACTTATCGAACTAAAAAAAAAGAAAGATAAAACATAAAAAAACAAGTTTTTGGCTTTATTATAGCACATTGACAGCTATTTGACAGCTGCCAACTGTCAATTTTGAAAATCTAACAACAGATCTGAATTCAGCAACCTCAAAAATATAAACCTAGATAATAAAAAAAATGAAATAGGCTATTTCAAAAGTCTATACACACTGCGCATATACATAAATCCGTGGAGGATATTCGGAGCTTTAAAGCTCTGTACCGGCCAAACTATCCATTTTTGAGCTTTGTGGCCATTGAGACAATTGACCAGTATGATGAACTCTATCACATATCAAAAATTCAGCGAATTTGACCGGGACCCAATTTCCATAAGATTTGTGCGGGGTCCTTTGTTTTATTTTTCCCTATTTCAACGCTTTGTTTACTTGAATAATTTCTCAAAACTCGTAAACCATTCACTTTTCGATAAAAATAAAAGAATGTTTTTTCATCCAGAATGTTTCAGACTATTATAAAATGTATTCATATTACCAATTAATTCAGTGGCGTAGAAGTTTTACTTTAAATAAGTAAACGACATCTTTGTTTCTCCGCCACTGGTATTTGAATTTGGACTATGTGTATACAAAACTAGGGGGAATATTTGAAAAAAAAATGTGTACCAAATTTGGATAAATTTGATAAAACCGTTTTCCAGATATTTAAAAAAAATGTTTTATTTTTGTTAATTTCAACACCCTGTATCTCATAAACGGTGGCTTTCTGCGCCTATGTTCATAGAGTAAAGTGATGTTAATTTTTGTTGTTTAGTAGTTTCCCGAAGTTTGTCTATTAAAATCTGGACCACCCTGTATACAGGGTGATTCATTAACAATGGGAAATCCGAAAGCTGAAGGTACTACACGTGAAATGGTGACCATTGGTGCAAATATGCCTTATCCGAAAGTTGATAGTTTCGGAAATACAGGGTGTTGAAAGTTAAATTTTTAAATTGTTTTCTTGCGATTATTCTGAAAATATGTAGGTTAGGAGCTTGAAAATGTGTGAAACTATGTTTTTTATTGTTAATGAATCACCCTGTATATATTTTCATTTTTATTGCTGTTTTAAATTATTCAAGAGTTAATATTAACAAAATTGTGGATGCCGTCACTCAATTTCATTCAATAATGTATCAATTTCTGTCCACACCCGTTTGAATGAAATTTTCCTCTATTAGTATGAGTAGGTACAACTGAAATTTTATGAGTGAAACTATCAGTTTTAGTTAAAATATTATCAAAAATGTGTAAAATTATGTCCAATATTGACTGAAAATGTATAAATAATTTCACTCAATAAACAATAGATTGACACAAGATATGGCATTATAAATATGAAAGATACGTCAAGACATATTAACTTAAAAACTAAAATCAATTTGTCTGAAAGTAGGTTCGCTTATTCATTTGCGACATTTCTTAAATAATTTTTTTTCTTGGTACTTTGACACTGCAAATTGAAAAATCAAAACCGATTTATTTCAGGAATTTCTGTCACAGGCAATCTGTTTTTATGAGACCATTAATTTATTCTGTATTTTCTGTCATACGCATACAAAAACTGCGTTAAGTACCTATTTATCTGAAGAATTTATAAAACAGGTATCTCAGTAAAGAACTCAAACATTTAATTTTAATTTTTCAAATATAATTTGCTAAATTTCTTGTGGAAAATTTCGATCCGATTAAATATAGATTCAGAAATTCCACATTGAGGGTACTCGTATAGTAAAATAAGTATGACCTAATCAACCTAACAACATAAAAATCTTACGTAAGGAAAGTATAAATAAAATTGCAATTAATTGCTAGTAACCGCTACTAACGCTATATTATACACGCTTTATTTCTGTTCCATTCCGTCATGTTTTCGAACGGTCTTCATATGCTTTATTCTTTATCATTAATATTCCTAACATTTTATATGCATNAATTTTTTGTTAAGTGTACAGGGTGGTGCACTGTGTCATCCCTTAATTTATGCGTTATTTTTCGAAAGAATATGAATGTTGTAGGACGTCCAAATGGTGAAATCACTCGCCAAACATTGTTCAAACATAAATGTCATAAATATGTCAAATATTTGCAGACAATTTTTTGCCACAATCGCCACGTTGTATTATACACACGATGTCGACTATTAGAGCAAGCAAGTTAGACAATAAATTAGAAAATTCTTTCTGAGGAACAGATCGAGTTGCGGTTTTCGGCATTGTCATAAAGTGCATCTTGGAGTACATCAATTTTTCCGAATTTTCTAAAAATGGTAAAAATTGACTAAAAGTTGTAGAAATTTGTGTGCACGGGTTTTCGGGGTCGGAGATTCCGAATCTGACCCTGAAAAATAAGGAAGACATAAATGCAGGAAGCCGTACCTACATTCGGCACTCCGCTCGGATAGTTTCGTGTTTCCTTCGTGTAATGCGCAGCACAGATGTTATAGCTGTTTTACATTGACAATTTATTGATCAATTAATTCATGAAGTCGCTTCATCAAGAAATTGGACAAGTGTAATGCACCAAATCAGCTGTCAAATAACTTCATCAATTTATTCATCAAGTTCTTGACGAATTAGAGCATGTTCTAATTTTCGTCAATTTCTTCGTGAAGTTCGGAAGTACCAACCCAACAGATTTCCACCCTCAGATCAGTAATGAGGTTATGTTATTGGAATATGTAAATAATTGTGTGGCATCGTACTAGTTTTGCATTGTTTTTACTGATTTGTTACTTACAAACACTAATATTTATATAATATGTGTCAAAACGGTACCGCTGTTGCATCACTACAATTATGAGTGGAAAGGTGACATTTTTGAAATTTATTTGCTTCTTTGATTCGTTGGTAGAACTGATTCATGCGTCAAAAAACTTGACAAAGTCTGTAGCAGTGTAAAACCACACTGTTTACCAATAAATTCGTGAATTAATTCATGAAGAATTTATTTATTCATCAATAAATTGTCAATGTAAAACAGCTATTATGGACTGTGTCCTGACTTCTAACTCATCCTAACCTCTTAAACCCATTTATTTTCATTCATACGGGTTGTAATTTTATATTTTATTTTGTTCGATTCTGTATGTACCTACATTGAGTACATTGTTTATGATTTAATATTTAATTTAGTTCAATAATCATTTAATATTGACTGGTGCATATTTCTCATTGGTTTCAATCAACACTTAACAAACAATTCAGAAGATATAAAATATAAAAATCTAATATAATAGACATACAAACGTATTGTTATTTAACTGTAGTGTAGTGTTATAGTGTTAACTTCTGTAATAGTACGGAAGTTACATTTAAAAGAATCCTTGTTTAAACCCTTCAAAAACACTACAGTTGACAATATGTTTATATAATAGTCTATTATGTCCATTAGACTTTTTATTTTATATTTTCTGAATCGTAAAAGACTGTTACAGCTTTCTTTGTTATTATCACAAACTATATAATAGAGTTATTATATTAATTCAATATTGTTTATTTATCATTTGAATGTACTACTGTAACATGTATAAAATACATTTAAGAGAGGAAGAGGACGAAGAGGTTATGTGAACGGATACGGAATCCCGAAACTGACCGAATGACGGAACAGAAAACCGAAGAAAGGTACGGGTTCCTGCATTTATGCCTTCCTGAAAAATATGCCCGAAGGCCCTGGGGCCCCCCCAGGGTGGCAAGGGGGGGCCTTCTGTAAAATATCGAATAGCTGAGTAATTGCCTTCTAAACCATGCACTCGGAGGTTTCTGGGGTTGGGGATTTCGATTCTGACACTGAAAAGTATGCCCGAAATCTCCGACCCCGAAAACCTGTGCACACTACAACTTTTAGTCAATTTTTACCATTTTTAGAAAATTCGGAAAAATTGATGCACTCCAAGATGTACTTTATGCACCCGCAATGCAGTTTCGATACAGCCCCAGTGTAATAGATAGACTTTCCTCCTGATATTTTTCCGAAGACAATGCCGAAAACCGCAACTCGATCGGTTCATCAGAAAAAAATCTCCGTATTCTGGGTGATTTTGGTCTAACTTGCCTGGACTATGTTATGTCATCCATATCATAGATCGAACGCTTTCTTACGATTACAAGGATACAAAAAAGTGTGATGTACAGTGCGTACAATATTTGTATTTGAATTCCAGGAAAAGAATAAGCCAATAAAGTTCTGTTATCGGAACTATTATAACAATGTTTAAATGAGATTTGGAATTTTTGTCACATCTGAAAACAAAAATTAAAAAAATGGAAAATCACTGAGAAGTTGTTGCTATAACCTTAGTTTACCTAGTGGGAAACATTCACAGTGAAATAATTATAATCTGATAATGACAGTTTTTGTTTTGTTGATTAAATAAATAATGCCACCACAGACAAATAATTTCACACAACTTCCGAGTTTTATACATGTTTATGTTTTATGACATCATTATTCCTAACTGATTTAGGAAAATTTAACGGTAGAATGTATACATCAATGGATATTTTTATAGATAAACAATGGTTTATTGCAAGACCATATAATGGCATAAATTCGCATCAATTGGATAATGCTGTAAGGCCAAAGTGTGAAGGTCTATCTAACAATGATAATACTAATTCAGTTTAAATATTTATGTTCCTGAATCCTGAGTACACAAAATTAAGCCATATATATAAAGTTTATGTTATAATTATATTATATTTTAACAGTAGTAATGTTTATACCATAATAATCACTACTAGTATTATAACACTGCCTTGGGTATCAATTTCCAGGTAGTGTAATACCCTTTGAAAACTAATTTTACACGGATTTTCTTGTTGTTTAGATAATTAAAAATATAATCGAATAAAGATTAAGATTAATAAATACCATTTATTTTTTGTCAATGTTTCAGAAATTATATCAATTTGTAAACAAATAATTCGTATTTAAACATTTCTTTTTTATTTGAAAAATACAAGGATTAATAATGTAAATTAACGTTGTACAAAGACAACCAAGTAATCCATAATTATCGCAGATTTGAAAAAAAATATTTGGACACTAGTAAGGAATATTAGGTATTTTATATATCGGAATGTTAAAATGCTATTTCATACTAACGACTGAAGGTGTTTTTTGGTTATTTTAATTTAAAAAGAAAGAAATCTACATTGATTCAGGAACCGTGTTAAAATAATTCTGCACCTTTTTACTTACTTTTCCAAACAAATACCTTTATTAAAATCATCTGCAGAGAAGAATAAAAAATTAAACTTGAAAGTGCGACAACTGGCAAAAAATCAAGTTATTTTACTTGGATGGGTTATAAATAGGCTATTACAAACAATATACATATTTAAGGTATTTTACGAAGATAACAAACATTAGTTTTTTCTAAGTAATATCGCAATACCTGTCTTTTTTACTCTATAATCATATTAAAATTTTCTAAAGTCTGTATCAGACAATGCAATTTAGTTGCAGCGACAAAATTGCGGGGATTTTGTTGCGAGGATAAAATTGCATGCTTATTATCAGACAGAATGGGAATTGCTGCAATTTGTATAGTTTGCTGTAGTGTTACCAACTGTGCATTGTTTAACATGTAAAATTTCTTGCATGTATCTTGTAAACAATAATTTTTTATTCAAGCAAAACATTGCAATGGATGAAAATTTAAAAGTAAATTGCTGTATAGCTTTAATAGTGGCTTCAACGGTGTTACTAACAACAACCATGATCAACAGTCAACAACAACTATAGTCTGTTTGGAAATGAAAGAGAGTAATAAAACCCCGAGATAAGAACCGGCCATGGGCGTGGTAATATTTCGTTTCAGGTAATTATCGGGTAACACTAATGCTAACAGGTAATGGGTGTACATTAGTATATTTTACTGGATACATCATATAGGCAGGAGCCAGTGTATTGTAGCAAATCAATCCAGTCTTAGAGCTGAATATACGAAGACGTGCTAGTGCAGTAGAGTAAAATTCGACTTGTGTTTAGTGACTATTGTGCCAGTGGATATAATATTGTTTGGGTAAAATGTCGAGCTTATCAGATTACGTACCTGCTAAACGCGTGAAAAGATGTGCGCTGTCTCAAAATGAGAAGATTATTATATTAAATGTATTTAATGCATTGAAACAACAAAATCCTACCAACAGTGTTGACGACATCGTGGAAAAGTGGGAACTCGATCATTTAATTGACGTTACTGTGGAACCTATCGTTATCAATCTAGGAGACGAAGATAATTCATCAGAATATTCAGAGGATGAATTTTAAAATACCTACTTTTTTATTTTCTTTATTGTACATTTATACACTACATTTACTCACTATAATTTGAATTTTCAAAATACATATATTTTTGGAATAAAATTGGAATAAAAGTCTATTCATTAAATTTAAATAAATATTTTGATAATAATATTGAATAATTTTATTTGAATTACTAAAAACCCTCTTAACCCGGTTATGATGCTTAAAGTAGCCTCATGTTTTGAAATGCTGTTTTTTATATTGTTTACTTATAAGAGAAATGGACCGAGAAATTGAAGCGGCATAGACAAAGACGGATTGTCGGGGATTAAATTTTAGCTACCTGCTACAATTTAGTACAACCCGGTCACACAAAGTTTTTTTAAAAGTACACCTCATCTATACCGATAAAACATAATGTAAAAATATTGAATATAAGCACCAGTACTACATTTTTACGATTTGCATACATAATAAGCTTTTATTTCTAAACAGACTATAGGTTGGTAATAAACAAATCTTCATAAAAGTAACTAGAATCCCTGCAATTTTGTTGCACGGAATAGGGCATGTTCTAATTCATGCAATTCAGTAGCATAGTCTGATAAGAAACATTTCATGGATTCTATCGCGGCAACCAAATCCCTGCAACAAAATTGCATTGTCTGAAATAGGCTTAATACAAATATACTGCAGCCTAATGTACATAGTACACATTATTAGAAAATTACTTTGATAAAACTGAAAGAAAGACATAGGCGTAGCTAGGGAGGGGCAGGGGTATGCACGGCTCTTCCCAGAATGCCCGGTGTCCACCCCAGAAAAATGTCCAATAGTATCAGTAGGATCGAATCAAACGAAAGAGTGCTTATTTTTTTAGAGCCCTCCCTATACAGCAGTCCCACAAAAAAATCCTAGCTACGCCCATGAAGAGAGATGAATAAATTTGTATTATATTTAGCTCCTAATAAATAAGTCAAATTATAAATTATTATTTTATTCAACAAACAATAATAATGTGATCGATTTATGAAATTTATAATTATTTTACTTATTAACATGAAATTACTAAACTTTGCAGCTAATGATGGTGTCTGATAAATTATTATCCTAAATAGGAAGGATATCTTTGGGCGTGTTCAATAGTATAGTTTTTCCGATATCAATTGAAGAACCAACAGATTGATAGTATGTCAAGATTCGGTCGTTGACGCAGCAACTCGGCATTGAAATATTTGAAAAACACGGTCCCATATTTATTTAGCTATACCCATATACAGGTATGGTCGAACTAAACGTGGAGGCGATAGAAATGTATACGCTCAGTTGAAGAATGCGAGCGCGGGCAAAGGAAAATGATTACAGTTGCATTGGGTTACTGGGCAATAAATCACAGCAGTTGACAAGTGGTTGATAAATTATCCAGCAGTGCAGTGCAGCAATGCGGAATTTGGTGAGATTCAGGTAATTTTAATTTATTATAGGCACCTTCTATCAATCATTCATATTACAATTGCGAAAGGAAGAAATAAGAGGAATATTTTGTTTACTAACTTGCCAGATCA
>NW_019417128.1:72640-74321 GCF_000390285.2 Anoplophora glabripennis
GGGAGAATAAGACATAAAGTCTTTGGTGCTGAAGAGCTGCAAGGGGTTGAGGTGAGAGACCTTCCATGGGCCAAAATCCTGGCGTTCATTAGGGCGTCGGATAGGTTCGAGGAGGGTCAGAGGCAGATAGTGGTTAGGTGATGGGACGGCGGGGTAGGCAAAAAGGGCCCACTTGTGGCCTAATTGCTAGGCTGAGGCCGCCCCTTTACTACTACTACTACTACTACTACTCATAAAAATTAAGGTTATAATATCCTTTCACTCCACCTTTAAAAAAAAAATTCAATATTAACAACTTTATTAATAGTGAGTTTCTGAAAAAGGGAATAGAAAGGAACGTATAATCTTTATTTTTATTAGTAGAATGACCTCTTAAATTTCCTGGATTAAATATTAATTTAAAAAATTAACTTTGAGGATGTAAATCCACATAGCCTCAAAGTAAATTTTTTAAATTAATATTTTTTTAAAACCTTTTCTTCAATTTTATGTTTTTTTTTCAACTTAGTTTGCTATCTTGACCCAAATTCGGGTAAATAATAATAATTATTTTTATTAATAAACTTAATTAAAAAATATTTAATTTGGCAAATTTTAAGGCCCACAACTGTATAAATATTTTATATTCAAATCCTGCTTCGCTTATGTTGCAAAATGAGTACATTTTATTGTTTTTTTTTTCTGTTCCAAAACAATAGAACCGGTTTTTCTTAAAAGACAGGCTTTTTATGATTTTTTAATGATCTTTAATATACGTCTATTTAGTTTTTTGAAAAACCATGAACAAAAGAAATATGAAAAATTTCCTATTCAGTAACTGCTATATAAACCCTTTAAGGTTTAGAATTCTAACGATTTTTACTTATAGGTGAAAAATTAATTAAAAAAAATACTTCGATGTTACGTAATTCCGTTAATATTGAACGCTCGCAAAAATGTTATAAAGACTTTCTTCCTTTCCTCTCGTCAGTAATGGTTTTTGATACTGTGCTTTGTTTATTTTTATCTACATTTCTGTAACACTATTTTGATAGCTGGAAAGAAATACGTGCTTCATGAAAACTCGTGTTTTGGACGATTATTAGTTCACTTCTTTGTTTCTTCATTTTGTTTATGCATGAAATGGTTAGCTAGCCAATGCACATTTTCTTCATCAAAACAGAAAAAGTATGTACTATAACATATATTTGGCTCTGATATATGATTCAAAATGCCATATCTGTCAGGTTTGAATAAATGTGCTACATTGAACTGAAGTCGATACCTTTACTTTTAAATATCAAATAAATAGGTAAGTACCTCAAAATGATAATCATAGTTCTGAAGATTTTGCTTCAAAAATATGTAGTTAATATATTTACTACCTTTTATTCATGAGATCCAATAGCTTTTCAAACTTTGATACAAGGAAAATAGGTCAGTGTAAGGAGTGAATAAAAGCTCTTTCAATTACAAAATTCGGATAAACATGAAAAAATGATATCTACGTTTATTATTACTATTTCATTTCGATTTTGGCATCTATATATGTCATGTGTTATTATTGCATTTGGTAGTGTCTTGAAAATGTAATAGACAAATAGACAGAAAGAACGAACGAAAATATCTTACAGTATATAGTCTTATTTTAATGATGTACTTGTAGGTTTGTATTTATCAATAATAATAATAATAATAATAA
>NW_019417128.1:76111-79282 GCF_000390285.2 Anoplophora glabripennis
ATAATGATAATGATAATGATAATGATAATGATAATGATAATGATAATGATAATGATAATGATAATGATAATGATAATGATAATGATAATGATAATGATAATGATAATGATAATGATAATGATAATGATAATGATAATGATAATGATAATGATAATGATAATGATAATGATAATGATAATGATAATGATAATGATAATGATAATGATAATGATAATGATAATGATAATGATAATGATAATGATAATGATAATGATAATGATAATGATAATGATAATGATAATGATAATGATAATGATAATGATAATGATAATGATAATGATAATGATAATGATAATGATAATGATAATGATAATGATAATGATAATGATAATGATAATGATAATGATAATGATAATGATAATGATAATGATAATGATAATGATAATGATAATGATAATGATAATGATAATGATCATGATAATGATAATGATAATGATAATGATAATGATAATGATAATGATAATGAAAATGATAATGATAATGATAATAATAATACTTAATAATAATATCAACCAATCAGTGATCACATTATTTTGAACGTAGAGGTAACGGTTTGTCATTGTTCATTGTAAACAAACACTATTGGTGACGCCAAGATTTACTGATTTTTAATTAATAGTACCAGCCGTGTAATTTTGGTTGCCTAAGCTCGTCGGTTACGTAGCTTGTAATCATTTACGGCTCTGTATTATTAGAGCCGGACTGCTAAAAGATTGAGATTGGACAAGAAAACAATAATTGCAATAATTATAATAAGTTCACAATAAATATATTTCAATTTTATGCCTACAGCAGAAAAATTAAAACGATTAAGCTTTTTACAATGAAATCGGTGAACAAACTGCGGTTCTCGATAAGGGATTTCAAATAAAAAGTTACTTGAAGCAAAGAAATAGGTACGACGTACGACGATTATATTTCAAACACGTTGCATTATTTTAATGGCTACCAAGCGCGTATATGGTTTTATGTTGCCTTTTATCGCACAGACATGGTAATATAACACAAAATGAAATATGACTCGATACCAAATAAACTACCAGTGGGTGGATATTGAATTATACCTTGAGTGTTTTAGATCAAAACTGTGAATAAAAGCAATATACCTAAGTATAGACAATACAGTGTTCAAACTATTAGAAAACCTATCCAAGTTATCCAAAAATGTAGATAACTTATCTATATTGATCATAGTTAACACGATTTTGCAATACAAACCGATATGTCATTACTAGTAGGTATACTTATTACATGTTTATAATTCAAATATACAGCGTGTAGTCAGTTTTAACCGGATCTTCACGATGTAATCAACATCAATATCAAAATATGTCTCCACTATGTTGTTATCGGAAACATTATTTTATAATTTCAAGAAATTTTGATGTTATACATGTGTCATATGATTCAATGTCACTAACTTCATTTATTAAATATACTATCGTAACATCGAAACGAAACACATCGTTTGAATGTTGTGATTGTATTATATATAATGTCATGGGCATACGCCATAGCAAACCATGTTAAATTAAGTCTAAAATGACGGATTCTTAATAAAGTGAATGTTAAACAAGGAAAGTATACGCATCTAGTTAAATTTTTTTACTATAGTGAGAAAGAGAAAAAAGGCTTCAATAAATTAAAAGAGACAACGAAATCATCAAAGCGAAACATTTTGTTTAAAATTAACGTCAAAGAGAAGTCATTCTCTTTTTCGCATGCTATTTTAATTTATTTTAAATAGTTGAACTAATAAGAAAATTATAACGTAAAATAACTATAACTTTTGGAATATTTTAACTCTATATTCGAAAACTAATCGTTTCTTAATCGTTACTTATAGCGGAGTATTTGGGAGCACTCTAATATAAGTAAATTTTATTTTAATAAGTTTGCAATTATATTAAATACTTTTTACAATTTAGACCAACTTATTTCTTAACAAATAACAACGTCTAATCAGATAAAGCCCTTTAGAATGTGGTTCTGCCAAACATAATTTAGAGACTTACCTATATCTCAGTAATAGTGACTTTTGAATAGAAGTAAATTGATCTAAATCGTAAAAAGTTTTATTTGATTAGAATACTCAGTTCTCTATAAATGACAATGCTGCAGAAAATTGAAATTTTTCTCTGGAATGATACATATGCAACAAGTAAATTTTTAAAGTAAATGAAATAATATTACATAAATTTTAATAAATAACTTTTTACGCCAAAAGAATCAGTTCAAGGGTTGATTTCATAAATTTAGTTTTGTCTTAACTAGACATTTCTCGGACTGAGAAAGTTGATAATTCCTTCTGTCTCAATAATTACTATAACATATTACAAAACTTACTCGTTTTCGTTATCAAGTAAATTTAAAAGACTTTTAAATCAATTTGAAATCGAGTTTTAATAGCGAAACCAAATAGTTTTAAATTTTTTTCTTTCCAGTGTTGCAGAAATATTCAGTCAAATAAAAACGAGCATACTTACTGAAAATGCCATATTTCTCTAAATCTCTACCAACAAAAAAAAAATAATAAGGCAAAATAGACTGTTTTATGTATTCATAGCGACTTTCTTAGCGACTAGCTTTAAGTAGGTCTTGGAGTTAGGGCTCCTGATTTCATCGTTCTTGGATGAATTTTCTCAAAAAATCTTGCAGAAGGTTGCCTTCTAACAAGGAAACGCTGCCGATACTCTTTTTGAGTCGCCAGACTATTTTCATTACAGAAACCATAAATAAAATGCATATCGGCATATTCATGGTTAGTAAAAGCATGATGGTTCATGGTTGTAAAAAAATCGAATGAAATGCAAAGTCAAGCACAAAGATCACAACTAAGAAAATAAAGAAACATAAGAATTTAGATGGGACGCGAAAGTGACAATCATCAGTAGATGCCTACTATGTGAAAATGTTAAAAAAAAGTTACTGTTCTGAGCCATACATCATTTAAAAAATAATTATTTCTGACTAAACTACATAGAATTCGAAAAAAAGTAGACATTTTTTCTTTAAAAAAGTATAATTTATTAAAAAATAATATTATTTGCTTGATAATTCAAAGGAAAAAAAAATATTCGAAAAATTTTTGTTAAGGGTGTTAGAAAACTATCCTTATTTATAACCGATTTT
>NW_019417128.1:80012-115335 GCF_000390285.2 Anoplophora glabripennis
AACTAATGAATTTTGGTATAGGAGCAGGTATAGCAAAGTTGTAGAGAATTTAATTCTGCATCTCATGGTATGAAAATATACAGGGCGTTGCATTTAAAAAAATCGAGATTTTTCAATTTTTCAATTGGCAATTTTGACATGATATTTTGGTCACCCTGTATAAGGCAGGCCAGTTTTTGGAGCATGATTCGGAAGAGTCATCCTTACTAAACATATGATAAAAAAATGGGCTTAGTAGCTAGTAGTATAACCTGTCACTATCAGAAAATGTAAGCAGCCAATATCGACTAGAAAAACCTTTGAAGCGAGATATCTCAAAAACTGTGAATATTTGAATAGAAGTATTCTACACAAAGTACCCTTTATTTTTGATGTAGAATCCGAAAAAAATATAAAAAATGTGTGTTTCCATTTAAAAAAACCAAAGTTAGTGTCTGTCCAAGAAAAGTGGAACACTCTGTACAGTTGAATATATTTTTAATTTGTACATTCCGAGAAATGTGGCAACACAGTAAAAAGAAAAATCCATATATTCCTCATTTTAACATAGATGGGACACGCTATATAGTACAGATTTGATCCGGAACACCAGTGTAGAATTTTACAGGGTGGGGCTATTTTAATGTCAATTTTCAGAGTAGGGAGTTCATAGACACACGTATGGGACATATGCCTAAGGAGATAATGTTATCTCGTGGCTTGCTATGATTTTTTTAATAATGATGTATTTGGAAAATTGTACTAGGGATTTTTTTATTAGAAATTTGACAACACTGCACCATTTAAAATCCAAATACCCAAAATTTCATTATGTCATTTATAGAGCTTCAAAGTCCCAAAAACTGAAAATTCTTATTTTAGTTTGAAAATACAAATTATATACAAAATATCTATATAAAGTTAACAATACTTCTTAATTAATAATACTGTGGAAAACTAATAAAGTTAATAAATAACACAATTACTATTTTGTTTATCATGTTTCATCGGAATTCCTTAAAATAATATTAAAGTGGGGAACGATGGAGAGATTCAGAATTAAGAACTTTCATTATATTCATATTAAGATCTATAATGAATATTAAATATTTCGGACAATTTTTTTTTTTGAAAAAAAAATATTTAAAAAAATGAGAAATTACTTGAAATAATGGTTTGGCTTTTTAATGTTGGCTATTGATATTGAAACAATACAGAAGTTACTATTGTATTGTTATTGTTCTTATAATGCCAGAAATCATTGTTCAGTGTGTTGCTCAAACAAAAATTATACATCGTCAAAGCCTGAATGCTTATCCTCTAATCATTTTCACCAATACTAACTGACAAATTAAAGCATTTGTTTTTGTAATTCGACGGGTATGCCAGTTACCAGAGCTTACTCGATCTCGATAGTAAATTGCCTACATGGCTATATATGTTACTTTTAATGATCTATTCATGTTGGACTAGTATTACGAAACCGAATTTAAGTGGTGGGTGTTCAATTAGGTTTTTATTCATTAAAGAGACGCACCCATTTAAGCCTTATGAGATTTAAGAATGAAAGCAATGATCTGTGATCAACTTACCATTGCAGTTTTAGATTGCGCTGTATGTTTCTGTTCATTGGCAATCTGTAGAATTTTTAATGTCGTTTTTCACGATTAATAATTCTTCATTTCTTTCAAATTTGATTGTAGTTATATGCTAATAAAAATAGGAAATTTTGCTGCTGTGGAAATGCGTTTATATTCTAAATATTAATATAATTCCATAAGTTTAATGTACTACTATGATTCTTTAGAAATTTTTAATAAAACAGGAAATATCTTCATTTGAACACCATTTACGTACTAGTTGGTATGTCCTTTGCAAGTTCTACAATTTGTGTATGATGCCAAATAATTACAGTCTCCATAAATGCTTATAAGCTGAGCTTAGGCAACCAACATTGCACTAATGGTACTGTCAACTAAAATTCCTTAAATCATGGCGTCAGCAATATTTACAACGAACAATGACAAACGAACTTAAAAACCACCAAAATTGACCTTTCTTTATTGTTACCTTTCATCTTGAATTTTCAAACCATTGTTTAAAAACTGTGAGATATAAAATGAAAAACGATTTGTTTATATTCGTCCATATAATTATTTTTAATGATGCGTCGATGTTGTTTGATCGGTGGCATTGGATCTAAGCCAACTGATCAGGTATTGGTTAGGTAATCTTGTTTAAAGCTATAAATATTTACAAACATTGACGGAAAAGTTACGTAATTATTGCAGGATTGTAAAATTCAATCACATGTCCAGTTCTTCAAATTTCACACAAACTTTCATATTTCTTGAATAATAGATTCTGAAAACGTAATTAGCCACGTGAACTACAGGGTGTCTCAAAAAATAATAGACAAAGTCTATGTGACGTGGATTTTTTCATGGTTTGATTGATACAAGAGATTTTAGCCATTTTTTAGAATTGAGGAGTGTTCTTGTATTATTCCGATAAATTACAGCAGTTGCATAGTTTAGAAGTAAAACTGATTTAAAATTTGGGATATGGTATAAAAAAATGCCTGTTCTAAAAAATAAACCATTTGAATTATTGAATAATATGGGTTTTTATCGATTATTTAGAAGTTTTATGAGACATTTAATTAAATTTGGATGAAATCACAATAATATTAACATAACATAAAGAAAAAAAATCATGAAAAAAAAAACAATACTTCCAAAACTTATAAAAATAGTTGCTTACAAAAATAAAATTGAAGGAAACAAAAGTATAAGAAACTGTGTACAAAAAACTGTCTATTTATAAGTTCAATAATTCTAATAATAGAAATTATTATTTTAAAACAATTTTAAAACTTTTTCTGGCAAATAAATTGTAAGGTGTTTTCAAAGCATATTGCGATAAGGTACATGTTCGCAAATTCTATTTCACGTGTTTTCAGCAAATAACTAATTTTTTTAATCCACTTCACTTGAAATTCGTTTCCTGAAAACCTAACCAGCGTTTCTCCGGTTTTAGCTCATCTTTGCAAAATATTGCATAAGTACTATTTGGGGCCACCCTGAATAAGAATAAATAAAGTGGCCTTACGAGTTTTGTCATGTACACTAATAGCTCCTATGAGGCGAACAGAAAAACAAATTTCTCACTAACATACACAATTAAGAATTTTTAAGAGCGCGAGCAACTTTCCCTTTATGGATTCGATGACATAACGATTTGACAAGTTGAATTATGCAACGAAAAAAATACTGACCTAGTTTCCTTATTTATACAATTAAAGATAACTGTTCCTCGTTTCGTATACTATTTACATTTCATTTGAATTATTCGTGTAGTAACGATGTGAACCTTCTTTGTTTAAATAAACACCGTAGATAAAAGTATTTGGCCAGAACCGTTGCAACGCGAAACTTGAAAACAAAAAATTAATTTTAACTAGATCTTATCTCAACTGGGTTAAGGCTGGTTTTGAAATGTGCAAGGCTTCTCGTTTATACTTATAATTTTAAGATGTCTGGTGAGAACAATTTTTTCTAGGTGCATATATGTTTAAAAACATAATTCATATTATACTAATACTACTTCTTTTTAAAAGAAGGTGCTTATAAAAATGGCACCTGCACTAAAAAATGTTGCTTCATTTCAGTTTACGCCATTATTTCGAAAATACTTTCATCATACTTTTATCAAAGAAAAAAACATTTGGAATTCTTCTATTAGGAAATCTTTCAGCACATGTTCAAACAGTAGCACAACAATTTCCTTCACAATAACCCAAATCTAATAACATATCAGTTTGTTCAGCATAAGTATAAATTGCAATAAAAAACAAACTAAGACAAAATTAGATCACACCTCGCTTGACACAGAACCTTTTAATTATTGTTATGAATTTGTTTCTTTGTTATATGGCAGTTCGTACTAGAACTAGACTGTTCTAATTATCTTAAACTGATTTTATATTATTTAATGTGTAAAAAATGTCAATTTTACTAGAAATCCATAAACGATATCAAAATTTTGTAAGAGGCAAAAAATTTTCTAAAATAGTGCTTATTTTTAAAAATATTATGTCGTCATTGGTGTACACACAAAAAGGTTACGGGATAGCCAGTGGTGCACAGGCACTAAGAAGACAACATCCTGTATTATGTATTCTCACCAAATTCTATATTTACATTACCCTTATATAAAAAAATATGTGTACCAAATTTGAAGTATCTAGAGAGTGCAGCTCTGAAATGTTAGTTGAATAAGCTCGGCGGTCACGTGGCTTGTAAACATTTATGAAGGCTTTGTACTTCATTTTATTAAGTCTATTAATTACCAGTATTAGTGTATTTTCTGTTTTTGTTAATCTAAAATGCCCCACCAGTCTTCAAGAAACGACATATTTTTGTTTTAGGGTTTTATTTTATGGTACTATTAGAGAATACCGCGGTATATTTCCAAATTGTACAATGTTTGAATAGTTTAAAATTATCTGCGAGAAAATTCCGCATTCCCCAATTATTTATTGTTGTAACTTTATTAGAACCAATCCTTTGACAAACCAGAAATCAAATCTATTGTAACTTTTAATAAATGCTCTATTTTTTGCTTTGGCTTCTAAATTCGTCTTCTTTCGCATAGTTTAAAATTTTTTATTTAATTTTAAGAGTTTTTATTTTTAATTTTTATTAGATTACTTTTAGTTGTAACAATAAAATTTTAAAAATTATTATACAGGGTGATTCAGAACTTATCCAAAAAAAAAAAATCTGGATGTACAGGGCACACTTACAAATACAATTTTGTAAAGAAAAAATCAAAAGGGCAGTTTGAAAATGATTTAAAAATACACTTCTGCACGGCACTGGAAACTGGTCCACTGTAAAACCTGACCGCGCACAATGCGACCGGCATAGCGGTATGATAAAAACGGACAAAAAACTTTCGCAAGGAAAGAAATAAATATAATTTGATAGCACCTATTTTATATCGGCAAATTCAACTGCTTTTGCCTTTATTGTTATTATTAATTAATAAAATTAATTTGTGTTCTTAAATAATAAAATCATTTGACATACTCGATGTTACAACAACATATGTTCAATATTTTATCCATCAACGTGTAAACACATTTGGATTCAGTTTCCACGAACTAACACAAATGCTGTCTTGTTTCACTATAACACAAGTGATTCACCATAATACAAATGTTGTCTTGCTTCACCATAGATTAAAACGATATCCATCAACTCCGAGTTGCTATACACGCAAACCATTTTCGACACTAACTACTAAAAAACTATTGTAAACACCACAGATAACAGGTTAACACTAACGCAACGACGATTGCAAAATCGGATTTCAGTATTCGGAGCCGCCGAGGCCAAGTGACTCTCCACGCGTATTGCGAATGACGCTAGAGACTACAGTTGTCCAGCTATGTAATGGTTGAATGTACTTCAATAATTTTTTTCTCGGAAACTATAAGGATATAAGATTTCATTTCTCATGCCGCATCTTTACCAAATTTTTTTGGATAAGTTGTGAATCACCCTGTACTGCCTTGGAAATGAAACAAAATGACAATATTAATGTAAATGATGCATGAACTAATTGCAACTAAAAGTGATAAAAACTTTTGATAGCTGCATTAAATGTATTGTGTTGAATTTTCAGATTTAGTTAAAATTGATTATTTATAAAGAATTCAACAAATGTGTCACAAAAATATCCAATATATAGCTTTCAATATCTATTTTTTTTATTTTTGAAGTTCTTAATAACATTAAAAAAAACGAATCTTTTTAAATGAATTATTCTAATTATTTTTTTAATGCCGGTCCTGGAATTCCTGATTGTTTGGGAATAACAGTCTAAAGTCGGTCATCAGTGTATAGTTTCATAAAAAACTTTTAGAATTTCTGGTCTAAATCCAGAAATAACCCTGTATATCAATAAATGAAGGGAGTAGACTATTTTTAATGTTCATTTGATATTCTTCTTAATGAACGCTGTTTACGGTAAAATTTCTTGTGACGCAACATTGCTGCTACACTCTTTGCATGTAAAAGAGACTATTTAAATTATAAAATTGTCTAATCAGTTATTTTACTGCAATTGTGGGTTTTGTATTACCCAATATAAGTTATGTATGTGCTCATTAATGAACTTTGTAACCAACGTTATAAATTAATAAATCAATACTGCAATAATTATAGGAATATTTTAATGAAATAAGTAGGTACATCTAAAAAGGCATATTTACACATGTATCAGTTTTATAGCGGATTACTTTATTTTAGATAAATAGTTTATCTAGAGTTTCAATGAGCCAAATTTTTAAAGGATTTAATTAACATGAGCATAAATGCAAGATCTTTATATAATTACTAATTACACATATATTTATTTTTATTGCATTTAGAATCGGGAAATTTTATTGAAAAAAAAGAGTTTTCGTCCTAAATCGTTTATGGTCCTTTATAAAAAACACAGTTTTCGCAGTTAGGCCCATTTTAGATTGGAAACATTTTTTTGCCACAACTGTAACTTGCAGCTCTCAACCGAGGTACGTTTTTGAGATTGTAATTTTATCTCCTATCTTGATTTAGTACCACATTTATCTCAATAGCATTAATTTTCATCTACTGTAGATATGATTAAATTTCGAATGTTTAATATGTACATATACAGGGTGTGTGGTATATGGCGTACTCTCGGGAGGTCAAAATAACCCTAGTTTGTCATAAAAAAATCCTAAAGTGCCCCTTAATGGAAATACAAAGCCCCAAAGAGGTACCCAGCGATTTACCTTTCCGGTTCTAACTTTTGAACCGACTTCTATAATTTAATGAAATTTTAATATTTTATGTAGACCACAAAGGCTCATAAAGCCATACTACAGTAGATGTTTTATACTGTCAGAGAAGTCAGGAACGGACTTGCCACCACTCAAAATTTTGACACGTGTCACTTTATAGAGCTGAAAACTGAATTTCTAAATACTTTGGTCATTCCTCTTTAAAAAAGGTACTCTACATTTGTTTCGATAAAATTAGCCATTTTCGATTCAGTTTTTGTGTATCATGTCATTGGAATAATAAATCAGAATTCCGCAATAAAAGTCGATTTTATGTCGTTATTGACCACAATAGTAAAAATTTTCTGATTGCTTGAGTACACAAGACTAAATAATGGAGTATTATTTCTATAGGGAATATGCTAACATTCATCTAATTTATGGACAAGCACTCGACAATTGTGTTGAGGCAAGAAGAATTTATACTGAAACATTTCCAAATCAACGTTTACCGCACAGAACAATTTCTAAAAGGCTTGATCGTAGCTTACAAGAAAGAGGTAAAGAGTCAAGTGAAATAAAAAAATGTCAACAGTAGCTAATCTTTTGCTAATACATTTTAAGAAGTTTTCTGCCGCATCGTGGTAGAGAAGGGCCTTCAAGTAGAGCAAGGAACCTTCAGTTAGAGGAGGAAATTCTGGATGAGATTGCTGAAATTTCCTCCAATAGTGTAAGAAAGCTGTCGGTGCAAGTTCATGCGACAAAGTGGAACGTTCATGAGACTCTTCCAGAACAACTGCTACATCCTCATCATGTCCAAAAGGTACATGAAATGTCTCCCGCTGATTATCCTGCAAGAGTCAATTACGCAAATTGGTTTTTGCAACGATTTAGGCAAAAGATAAATTTTATTAGTATTAGTTTCAATCGAGACGGAGTAATAAATTTCCATAATTTGTATATATGATATGAAGAAAATCCCCATGCAATAGTACAGACAAAGCACCTAGAAAGGCTCATGGTTAACATATGGGCGGAGATTATTGGGAATCATCTCATTGGATCGTTCTTTTTTGAAGACGTTAGCTTTAACATGTTTGACTTACTTTTGTAAGTAAGTCCAGTTTGGTGTTCCATTTAAAATAAGCAAGTAGACGGCGACTTCCGGTATAATCGACAATATTTGTATTGGAATGTAGACAGATTAATTAAAGGTAAATAAAAAATGTAAGCTTGCTTATAACACACAGACATTAGCAAGTGCGAGAATAAGAAGGCCTTTGGATCAAGCTAGTTATGGTATTTATTTTCTAAACGAACAAATAAAAACTAAATGGAGGTCGAATTACGACTTCTTCCGGACCATATAAATATGTATTCCTTCACAAGAAAAAATTCTTTAAAAAATTTTTTTTTTGTTTGGATCACAATGGGATTATAACACACTTATATAGTAACGTATTTTTTTTACTGAAATGACTGTTTAGCAAATTTAAAAGGGGAAAAGTATAAATACTTATACATTGGTTCCATGGAAATCTTGGATTTTATCCAATGTGGATAGTCAGTAAGTAAACCAAAACATTGGAAACTGTCAAAGCAAATATATGACTGTAACTATAACAAGGAGCCACAAATTTACAATATTTAAAAAAACAAAAGTTTGTATAATATTTTCGAAATGCAATAATTTATTTTTTTGAAATCATAAGAAAAATTCCTAAAACTCTATTTGCGCTCTATTATTTTTCTAGTTGTTGCTAAAATAAAAAATATGCGAAATCTATAATGTAATGGAATTACGAGTAAGTAGAAACACTTGACAATCTGGTCAAGAGGGAGTATCCAATATTTCATATTACTGGGTCTGTTTGCAAAACAATAAACCATAACAAAATATCCATTAATCGATTTAATCCCGTTTCTAAGAAAATATTTTTTATAGCTTTTTGGATTTTTTACATACTTACAATTAGCAGTGAAAATTAATACAATAAATAAAAAAAGTATAGATATTTCTTTACTTTTTTTACTTTAGGTACTACGAATATGTTTAGTTGTAGAAAATATTAATTATTCTATTGATACATACTTGCTTGATTTAGCATGTTAATGTGTTTCATTATTATTATATTTTTTAGGCAGTTTATTAATATCGCCTTGAAAACTGATATGCTATTTACATACGACCAGTAGTGTAATACTATTTCAAAACAAGATGTGTACTCACTACTAAAAATAAACAAGCAAGGTTCACTATTCACAAATTACCAACGCCAACTACCTATTACTTCCTGCTTTCCGTCTCGGCGAGCTTTCCACAATTTAAAGCATCTCAAGCCCCAATTAAAACCGAGTTAAAATGTTATTCCCGACTGCTCCCTAACGCAATAAGAAAACGGACCTTGGCAGAGCTTTCCTCTATGGTCTATGCGAACCTTGACCTTTCGACCCGATGGAATATAACCAAAGCGAAGGATTATTTGTCTTATTTGACTCGGTGGCCTAGTTTCCAATTCCATAGTTCACATATTTCGGACAATGTGAAATAATGGAAAATGTACACACTGCCGCGGCGTTTGCATATTCCAATTTATATGATAATGCATTTACGTATTTAAAACAAAGTAATGGAATATGAACATCGGTCATCTGTATTTAAGTAAATAAGTGCCAGAATTAAAACCACGTATTTTAACTAGTTAAAAACAGGTACTTTCGTACCTGTTTTATTTTTTCGAAAAACTGTTTTTGTAAATATAAAATTTCAGTTACCCGCCACTGAAGCGTAAATCTGAATTAATAATAAACAAAATGAAGCGCAAAATATGAAACTAATTAGTGTTAGCATTAGCTAGAAAAAAAATTTAAGATAGTTATTCCGTGAAATATTCGCAATGTTTATAAAAATATAGTTAGTCAACCAATATTAATTTTGGACCATTCTCCTAGATGGCGAGGACTGTCATTAGTTTTAGAAACAGTGGCATAAGTTACTTAACTCATAAGTAGAGTTCGGGTTTTCGTCGGCTAGTCATAGGCGTGTTCGTCGTAATCAAATAAATAAACAGTTAGGTATAAATAAAAATAAATATTTTGCGTATTTTATCAAAGAAAGGTCGTTTTTTACTCCTTAGAGCGTTCGACATTATTAGAATATTAATACACGTATACACGAAGCAAACGCGAACCCTATAACTGCCGTTATTACCGGTTTCGTATGATGCACTGTAGCGAAAGGCCGACGCGAGGACTATGATTATCCGACCGAGTCCCGAACTCTACTCATAAGTAGTTAGTAAGCCTTATTTTACAGAGTGCAACATACTGGACAACAATGTGAGTTTTAGAAAAAAATTAGATAAATAATAATTAAAATAATAAAATTTAAAAAAATAAATAAAATTAAAACAGTTGATTACAAAAAAAAATTATTTTGAAAATATATGTGCAACAAATTTTGAGATTTTTTAAGATAGGAATTTAATTTTTTATTTCGCAAATTTTTTAGAAATTTGTTCGTGATGAAAGTGCTCTTTATGGACCTGAAAATGTATAAGTCCTACGCTTTATTATTAGGCCGCCACTGACATCAAATTTAACATACAAACTAACAGCGATTTTGGCTACAAATTGAATTCAAATAAGCTACCTTCTCATACAATTAGGTATGTATTTTTAAATTCACGTGGGTACAAATATAGTTTGAAATGACACCTATTGAAACGAAACCTGGATTTCTTCTAAAATAATATCTACTGAAATCGATCTAAGTTCTATAAAAATGTTTAAATTTATAATTTAGTCTTATACCTTCCAAATGTTTAAGTTTCAAATCAAATTAACAAATCAAGTACGTCCCATTTAAATGTTTCAATCCGTCTCGCATTTCTATGTATTTTTTTTAGATTTCGACAGCAATTTACAATTCATGAATTCCAGAGCAAAATATCGTGCAAAGCAACACTGACACCTGTGCTTCCATTTATCTTGGCAAGTGTTTCACTTGACACAATGACAAATTTTCCGTGTTGTAGCAATTTGTGTCGTTGGCACTAGAATAATAGGTATTTATCTATGAAGGCCAAATGATGGCCTTTGGGATGACAATAATTTATTGTTTCATAGCTACCCATAACAAGCAAGTAAAATTTTGCGGTATGCGGAAAGACATTTTAAATTTTCAAATGATTAATTGCTTTAGATAATCTGTGTCACTGTCGTAGAAATCCCTTGGAATGGATACATACCAAATTTCATTAAAAATGTTTGCAAAAAATTTAAAAATAGATAACCATATAAAAGTGATCAATTTTGGTGTTAAAAAGACATATTCCCAGTCTCACAAACTAGGTTTTTTATTACTTTTTACATTAGACATACGCCTCAATTTTTTTTTAATAAAAGAATTTCTTAGATTTTTCTTTCTCATTTTTTAAGCGTAAACTTTATTGCAATAGCCAATAAAAAATTTTTATGCATTAACTGATTTATTTATGCATTTTTAAACATTACAAACACGAGTTTAAATGTCTAAACGTAGTAAACTAATGTGAACGACTTGTTTATTACCCTTGCATTTAATTTGTTATTTTAGATCTCCCAAAACAGTAGCAATGATCGAATAATTCTGTCATGAACTAAATATATTTATAATTTAACAGTACTTCCTGTCACTGAGCTAAAATTACACCCAAGGATTAAATAATAATGTTAATTATGCACATAATTTGAAACTCCCAGATTGATAGCTGTTGCCAAAATGTCATAATGGACATAATATACAGTCACCGTTGGGCAAGGCATCTATTCAATAAAGTTTTATGTAATTTTTTGGGGGAAAACACTTGGATACGATTTTATTATAATGATTTCATGTATACAGTGTGACCTATAGCTGAAGCTGGTGAAGTCATCAACATTTTATTTGTATTTAGTGGAAAACGAAAGTGGTTGTTTTTATGTTATTATTTTTTTCTTTCCTTGAGAACATTTTTTTCTACTCTTGTTTAAAAATTTAGAAATCTGTTTTGGTAGTTTAATAAATACCATTCGCATTTACATGACAACTGAATTAGAAATCAAATCTATTTCGGTTGCAAAACTTTTTTAATGAATTCCTTCCACATTTACATATATGTTAACCGAAATACTTGTAGGTATTATGAAAATGCTGAACGACCCAGATTAATTTCTAAATACGAATAGTTGGATCAAAAGATCTGAAATGGATGCAATTTGAAGGTCTAAGTTCTTTGTGGGAGCAATTAGAAGATAAATATAAAAACATTTTTTTTCTAAAAATGTTTACCTGACCTAATGAAACTATGTGCAATTTACAAACATACTGTATAATTTAATACTTTAATATCAAAGATAATATTAAACAGTATTTTATAGTCTAATTGAATCCTCCTATTTATTTATGATATATCTGATAAAATTATTTGAGTACTGTTAATTATTTACTAGATAAAGCAAAATTCTTTATAAAACTATTAGATAAACATACCTTTTCAATTACATTTTGGTGTAAATTAAATGGGTACTAATACAGTTATTTTTTTACAACACTTTCAGTTAATATTGAAATAAACATTTGTTTTATATAAGTTGTAACTGCAGCATAATTTAGCTTTACATATTTTTTTTCGTTGCATATTCTGTTTTGACTTTGGACTGAATTTGTTGTATGTACCACTTTTTTACCACTGTGGCAAAAATTTGATAAACCTAAACTGTGAGATTTGCAACTATTATTGTTTGACAAAATAACTGTTCCGATAGAAAACTGCAAAATTTTATTCATCTGAAATCTGAAAAAAAATATGGCATCTAAAAAGTTATTTTTGAAGTTACTTGCAGGGTGTTAAGAATAAACAAAATATGTCTTTTATTGTATAATTATTTTATTACATGGCCATGATATATCCACGCCACTGATATTTCCGCAAGATTTATTTTCTTAGTTTCAGGACAAAGCAGTTAAAAATTGGGAACTTTTTATGTCTTAACCAAAGCTATATATTTTTAGTAAAGAAAAATATGAACACAGAAAAAACATCATAAAATTCTACATAAAAATGGTCTATTGACTTTTTCTTGTATTAAAATTAACAGAGTTACGGAGACTAGAAGTTAAGGGATGATTTCAGAACTTTCAAAAATCGTAATAAGCGGAAAACGGAATTAATTTTATAATTTGTTTTTCAATATATTGTAAAATATGTAAACTATCTTTTCAGAGAAATAGATATATTTTTTAATTTTTAATAAAAAAGTTGTAACAATTTTTCAAAGCCAACGTGACTTTTTATCTTTGTTGTAACAAAATTTCGAAAATAACTTATTTATTGTAAATAATCAATCGAATGGCATAGAAAAAAATTGTTTTGGTATTAAATCATAAAAGTTAACGATTAAAAAATTTAAATTGTTATAACTTTTTTATTAAAAATTAAAAAATATACCTATCCATTTTTCTGAAAAGAAAGTTTACTTTTTTAACACTGTTAATTTTAATAGAACAAGAAAAAGCCAATACACCATTTTTATGTAGAATCTTATGCTCTACAACTTTTATTATATATCTTTTTTCTAGCTCTTACCCGTTTTGAGTTATCTTGAAAACCCCCTTTATTTTATCTTTTTTTCACCCCTGGCCGGGGGTTGAAAAAAGAATTACTGTCACTTGTTGTTATTATATGTATACTTCAAACTAACTTACATAAAAAATTCAGGCAAGCAAATTGCGATTTGAAGGCCCAATTAGTTGGACTATAAAGTAACAATCTAAATCTATACGCATTTTGATACTAGTTACGCATATGTGAAATTCTTTATAATTAGGCATTTGTTTATTTTTTTTAAGTATAAACGTCATTTACGCAAGATCCGATGGTTGTTTTTTTCAGGACGAGTTTGTCAGATTGTGCGAAAATATTGTTTATTTTGGGAAAATATACAAAAGTGTAAAATTAAGGACATTTGGCGTCCTGCAAGAAGACCCAGGACAATTGATGAAAAATTTGCTCAAATGGTGGACATGCGCCGAAATTCAGAACCGTTGGCAACCCTAATTTCCATTAGTACACAAACAGAAAACCCAAAATATCTTTTATTAAATACCAACCATTTAGGATATTTTATTAACATAATGAATAACGAGGGGTAATTAATTTTTAAATTTTCCACACCTCAAACATGAAATGTTTTGCGCATACATTTAGACGTTTTTTTTTTAATTACAGGTGTCAGCACCCCTTCCTATATTTTAGATCACTTAAAAAACACGCTGTATATGATGATTTTTTATAGAAGTTTCTAAAGTACAAACAGTTCTGGAAGGCACTTCTTGAATTCGTACTTACTTATCACAATCCACTGCTGCTGGGACACTAATTGCTTGGTTATCTTAAGAGAGGTGCTGGGACAGCGCGAGTGTGTGCTGGTGGTGTGCTGCGAGAGCTCTCCGATTCACAACTGTTTTGTCACGTTAGAACTGAGAATTGCAGCTATTCGGAACCGTCGTGCTGGTGGCCGTAGAGCTGAATTCGCTCGATATCTCTTCCACGCCACCGCGGAAATCGCACAGCGCGCCGTCGAAAAGCGGATAGAACTGGAGGAAAGAGAGGTGAGAGGCAGGGCCGCACCAAGGTGGATTGGATGGGTTGGAAACGTCACTAAGGAAGTCAAATGAAATTTTAATCTAATATAAAAGTTGGTAAATAGATTAAAAGTAATGCTAAAATCGTATAGAAAGTGAAATTTGTATACATCCTGTTCCAATAGTACGTGGAAGTCCATGGGCGTAGCTAGGATGTTTGTTAGGGGTGTGGGTCCAGGGCTGTAAGCTCTATGGAGGTCTCTAAATAAAAACGCACGCACTTCCAAACCTAAAAAAAGTCACGCAGCGACCTACCGATATAAAATTTCAAAACCTAAACACTGAAACTTGCAAGATGCTACAATTAGGGGGAGGGGCTGCCCCCCTGACTACGCCATGTGGAAGCCATTAGCTAGGTAAAAAAGTAGAATAAACGAATTCTGTTTTCTTTCGACTTTACCACAGTTCAGAAGATCTACAAACTAAAAATATTTGTGTATAACTGAATATGTATAAGTTGTTCCGCTTTTTCTAGTCAATCAGTGGCGGCTCGTCGTATGAAGCAACTGAGACCGGGCCTCAATGTAAAATTTGGCTCTCACACCGTATATTTTAATACCTATTATTCTACTACTAACCTAAATAAACAGTTAGGTAAACTAATTTCCAATTACCTATCACATTTATCAAAAAACAAAATAACGGTATAAAATAATTGTTTGAATATTGAATATCTCGCCGCTCTCTGTTTCCATCGGCGAGGCATTGGATACTGTTACTCCCCACTAGTCCCAACCACAGTGAGGCCAGAATTTCTTTGCTTGTAAGCGCGTCACGCTTACCTACAATATGCTACAGTCCCCCCTCCACACGATACGGTTAAAATAACGTGATTTACAGGGGAACTGAGGCCCGCTCAAAGCTTCTTATAGTTTCAGTTCGCGCTTAATGTATGCATCGCATAGTATACGGGTAGTGTCTGATGTCAGTGTGAGGGATAGTACAAAGACTTTAAGGATAAGGACAAGGGAGTGATTGTCAATGGAGAACGATATCGAGAGATATTATTGAACTTCTTGTTACCTCATTTGGATAGCATGGATTTGGATGACATGTGGTTCCAACAGGATGGTACCACCTGTCATAGGGCACATCAAACTATCCACTTGTTACGGCAGAAATTTAATGGAAGGCAGAAATTCAGAGAGATATCAACGAAATTCAGCCTCAGGTTCAGGATTCGAAAGCGTGATACAGAATGTTGTTAAAAAGAAGTCCAATATGCCAAATGAGTCACGAAGGACTTCTGTCCGATATTCTCGTTCATATGTTATTTAATGGCAATGTCTACCCTTTGAAAACATGTAAAAACTTTGCCAACTTTTTAATTAATAAAATCTTTTTTCCTCATATGAAATCCTGCGTTTCCTTTGAGGTACTCTTTATAATGAGTATAAAAAAATATATGGCTACATAGAAAAAATTAAAGTTTGTATCTGACTAAGGAAGTGAAAATATTTTTAGTTTGTAGAACTGACGACATCGAAAAAAAAAGAAAAATTCGTCTATCCCACTTTTTAACTCCCTTTTTTACCTAAATATTGAACGCGTGCTAGTGTAGCAGGCAGTATATTTTTTTATGAAAAGCATATCCCCAATAAACTAATATTTTTCAAAAAATATTTAAGTTGTATAAAAATACCTTCCAAAAACTACCCTTTACGTAAGATAGTAATAACGCGTAAATTAGTTTAAGATATATGATAAGGTTTCTTAAAAATGTAAGTACATGCATACATTTTCTAAATATTAAGAATAAAAGACTATGGAAAGTTTGAGCACGAACGACAGCGAGTGGTTAAATCCCATACGCATCTGTATAAACTCTTATAATGTAATGCATATACTATTTGTTACATTACACACAAAAAAAGTATCGGATCTGGTATTCAGACCCGTGTATTTCCATGTACTTTTTCCCGCTGAATCCGAATCTGCCTTCAGATTTGGTCCAACGGATGTGAGTTGTCGGGAAAATTAAAAAAACAGGTCAAAAATCACAACAAAAGTAATTTACGATCGATGAAAGTTATAAAAAATCAAATTATTCTACCAGCTCACTAGACGTATGATTTTTCACTCGTTTAATTCCAATTTATCATCATAGAGTCAGACAAGCTGGTCCAATTTCATTCAAAAACAGAAAATAGATTAAAAACGCCATTTTCATGGCATAATTCGTGTTGCAGAGTTCTGGATTCATCTTTTTATCCACCCACCCATTTATGAATTCATACATTTTTCTATCATCCACCTATACCACCTATAAAACCCACCCCTCCACCCATCTATCCATCTACTTTTTGTACTGAGAGATTGAGAGATGAGATAACAGCCCAGAAGATTGAGACTGCAATAAAACTTGTAGAATACTCTACTTTCTAAACAAAAGAAAACGATATCTACAAATCATTCTTATTTTTGTTGCTACAACGTGTTCTTTTTTCTTCAAAGGATCTATGCAAAGAGTTACGCTTTCGTTTACTCCCTTTATTTTTCGTTTCTCTTTTTAACAACCAACAAAAATCGGCCTTCATGTTTTCATCCCATCTTCCTTGATATCACTGTTCTATAACCTTTATATCCTGATGAAATCGTTCGCCTTGTTCTTCGCTATAATCTCCCAAGATTTTCAGGAAACCAATCCAGATGTGAATGAAGGAAGTGCAACTTGTAGTTCATCAATATATAGGGCGAAAATTTCTGAATACTTCTGAGGCGAAATCGAAAGGTGTATTCGATGAACCAGATTAGGACATTGTTCAAGGATGCAACATTCATCACTACAATGAGTAGCGTTGAGAAGAGTGGACTAGTTTCAAAGCTGTAGCGACAAATCTTTTAGGAAACAAGAAGAGTCCTAAATACGAAGAAATTGTATCAAAAATGATAAAAGACTTCCAAGATCTGGGATGTTTGATGAACTACAAGTTGCACTTCTTTCATTCACATCTGGNATATGATAAGGTTTCTTAAAAATGTAAGTACATGCATACATTTTCTAAATATTAAGAATAAAAGACTATGGAAAGTTTGAGCACGAACGACAGCGAGTGGTTAAATCCCATACGCATCTGTATAAACTCTTATAATGTAATGCATATACTATTTGTTACATTACATTAATATTTATAAGTAACACAGCCCCACAAAAAAAGTATCGGATCTAGTATTCAGACCCATGTATTTCCATGTACTTTTTCCCGCTGAATCCGAATCTGCCTTTGGTCCAACGGGTGTGAGTTTTCGGGAAAATTAAAAAAACAGGTCAAAAATCACAACAAAAGTAATTTACGATCGATGAAAGTTATAAAAAATCAAATTATTCTACCAGCTCAATAGACGTATGGTTTTTCACTCGTTTAATTCTAATTTATCATCATAGTGTCAGACAAGCTGGTCCAATTTCATTCAAAAACAGAAAATAGATTAAAAACGCGATTTTCATGGCATAATTCGTTTTGCAGAGTTCTGGATCCATCTTTTTATCCACCCACCCGTTTATGAATTCATACATCTTTCTATCATCCACCTATACCACCTATAAAACTCACCCCTCCACCCATCTATCCACCTACTTTTTGTACTGAGAGACTGAGAGATGAGATAACAGCCCAGAAGATTGAGACTGCAATAAAACTTGTAGAATACTCTAAAAAACGATATCTACAAATCATTCTTATTTTTGTTGCTATAACGAGTTCTTTTTTCTTCAAAGGATCTATGCAAAGAGTTACGCTTTCGTTTAGTCCCTCTATTTTTCGTTTCACTTGTTAACAACCAACAAAAATCGGCCTTCATGTTTTCATCCCATCTTCCTTGATATCACTGTTCTATAACCTTCATATCCTGATGAAATCGTTCGCCTTGTTCTTCGCCAAGATCCAAGATTTTCAGGAAACCAATCCAGATGTGAATGAAGGAAGTGCAACTTGTAGTTCATCAATATATAGGGCGAAAATTTCCGAATACTTCTGAGGCGAAATTGAAAGGTGTATTCGATGGACCAGATTAGGACATTGTTCAAGGATGCAACATTCATCACTACAATGAGTAGCGTTGAGAAGAGTGGACTAGTTTCAAAGCTGTAGCGACAAATTTTTTAGGAAACAAGAAGAGTCCTAAATACGAAGATATTGTATCAAAAATGATAAAAGACTTCCAAGATCTGGGATGTTTGATGAACTACAAGTTGCACTTCTTTCCTTCACATCTGGATTGGTTTCCTGAAAATCTTGGATCTTGACGAAGAACAAGGCGAACAATTTCATCAGGATTTGAAGGTTATAGAACAGCGATATCAAGGAAGATGGGATGAAAACATGATGGCCGATTTTTGTAGGTTATTAAAAACAGAAACGAAAAATAGAAGGACCAAATGAAAGCGTAAGCCTTTACATGGATCCTTTGAAGAAAAAAGAACACGTTATAGCAACAAAAATAAAAATGATTTATAGATATCGTCTTCTTTTGTTTAGAAAGTAGAGTATTCCACACATTTTATTGCATTCTCAATCTTCTAGGCTGTTATCTCATCTCTCAGTCTCTCAGTATAAAAAGTAGATGGATAGATGGGTGGATGGGTGGATTTTATAGGTGGTACAGGTGGATGATAGAAAGATGTATGAATTCATAAATGGGTGGGTGGATAAAAAGATGGATCCAGAACTCTGCAACGCGAATTCTGCCATGCAAATGACGTTTTTAATCTATTTTCTGTTTTTGAATGAAATTGGACCAGCTTGTCTGACTCTATGATGATAAATTGGAATTAAGCGAGTGAAAAATCATACGTCTAGTGAGCTGGTAGAATAATTTGATTTTTTATAACTTTCGTCGATTGTAAATTACGTTTGTTGTGAATTTTGACCTGTTTTTTGAATTTTCCCGAAAACTCAGACCCGTTGGGCCAAATCTAAAGGCAGATTCGGATTCAGCGGAAAAAGTACATGGAAATAGATGGGTCTGAATACCAGATCCGATACTTTTTTTTGTGGCGCTGTGTAATCATTCGTTTATACTCTTACTATATTATATTGAATTAAAATAATCTAAGATAAAAATGTTTTTCTGTACTTACTGTTGTAACTTGACAACAATGAGCAAGCTTAATTTTTCGTTAATTTTTCGTCGAATTTCTAAAATGATCAAAATTATGAAGTAATTTTTATACTTTATGATAAAACATGAGTACATACATTATGTTTCACATATTTAAGGCCTGTATAATTATGTTGACGAGGGGACCAAACTCAATTACCTGATGATTTAGATAAGACTGGATAGAAGAGGAAAACGAGGCCACCTAGGCTAGTTTTGGCGGATTGGAGATTTGAAATGCTGGGCAGAAATTATATTACCTATGCTTAACGGTAAAACCAAGTTTTTTTAATTTTAAAGTTTAATTAAACCTAAAGTTTGTTGTACACAAGAGCTTCAGTAGCAATGTTTTATCGAATTTTACAAAGTTAACGTGCTTAAGAATACTGCCAAGTATGTAATGTAACTTATTTAGATTTCTTGATTTCCAAAAATACATCATGCTTCACACATAAAGCTGTTTTTTAAGAGTTTAATTAGAAACAGGTTAAAATAAATTCAATTCAATTAATTCAATTCATTTTAATTCATTCAAACAAAATTCATTATTTAGTTTAAATGTGATTATTTAGTTTAAAAGTTTAGATTAAGTAGTTTTCATTAGAAACAGGTTAACTTTAGAATTGAATTCTTTAATTTTGATCGTGAATACAATTGGGAACTGAACTAAAGAGTTTAAGCAATTTTAGAACAATCGAATATGTTTTTTCTGATAAGTTGTATTATATTTTTGTCATACCTGGTACATCTCCATATTATCGTATTGAATCCGACTTATGTAATCTTAAGAAAAGCTATTATTACTCTACGATCGTTTTGAACTGCGACCTATTTGAATTGTGAAATAAAATCTAACTGGAATCAGGTCCAACGTTGTTAATACTAAACTCACGATGGCGTAAACATAACCTATAGTATCATTAATATATTCGTATCATGATTTTGAAATGTAACTGCCCAAAGACCAAGTCTACCCAACGCAATATTCAATGTATTAATTGAAATGCCATCGGTGTTTAAGGAATTTTTAAATAAATATTGTTTGTACCAAAATTGAAGTGTCTTTCAAAAAATAGGGCTTATAAGCATTAAACTGTTATCAAAAGGTTGCCTTGATTTGTTGAGGGTGACATAACACGTTTCTAGGAATTGCTCAATTGTTTTTTTAATAATCCCAGTTTTTAAAATTAGGCTATTTGGAACTGAATTTATTGTCGATCTTCGCCCAAAGTAGTCAGTTATTAGGAGTAAGAATAGGAATTCAATCCATTTTAGCCAAGCATAATTTGGATACAATAATTTTATTTTTACTACCTTGTCTACGAAATGTCTCTTTATACCCTTTATTCCAGGTATTTCAAACTAAATTTATTTAATTTAATGAGTCAGCAAATTTCTCTTTTTATTCAAAAAATTAAAAGTACATAAGAACATATAACTGTTGTTGTCTACTAAGTAAATTTTTATGTTTAATTTATTTAAGTGTTACATAACATTTAATTTAACTTTTATTTAGCTAAAGCAACTGGAAAGCGAATGAGTATAATTGTTATATGCCAAAATAAAGAAAGGCTATGAGAAAAATTTATGATTGTTTATTTTTGAATTGTACATATTTCTTCTATTCCCCAAGCGATTTTTAGCTGTATGTGAATAAATAATATTTTTTTAGTTCTATATGATCAATGACTTGAAAATAAAAGTTTGAAGATGATATTTGCTGATTGGAAACACTGCTTTAGTATTAATTCGAATTGCCTGAAATATAACAAAAATATACAAAACCCAATAAAAGAGATACATTTTATAAGACATTATTCTATAAATTAAATTATAATATTGTTTAATATTCTTGCGTCTAGAAAGCTTCTGCTTTCTTTCTTTGTGATTAGTTATTATTATATATTTATTTTTAAAAGGCCTTTCTTGCTATTGTGTAGGATTTATAATAGCATAACGTCAACTTATTATCTCGTCCTTTCCTCCATCGTGGTCTTTTTTATACAGAAGGCTTTTAATGGAATTACATTTTTTGTTTACTTAAGGAACATTAAAGGATAAAAATGGAAGCATAGAGTATTTCGTTTATTAAAAAAAAAGAAAAATTATACCTCAATTATTTTATTTTGACAGCAGTATAAGGCCTCTACTATGAATTGAAAAATACATATCCAGAATATGCCTGTTAATTCCCAGATAAATGTGTTACAAATATGCTTTATCTTTATGGTGCATTCATAGATTTAAGAGAGTGATTACCTGCGACCAGTTGCCTTCAGGTCGTGAAACAAGCGTAGAGATATAACAGCCACAGCTATTGTTTTATTTGCTGTGTAACAATTTTGCACTGAATTGTAATTAGCTTGGTACTGAGAGGACCCTTTGAGTCTACACAAGAAATTATATTTTACTTATATTCTATATTATAAATGAGAATCACCCAGGAACAGATAAAACTGAAAGGCCTCGGTAAAATTTTGCTCCATCTTTCTTAGTAAGACAATTTTTCACTTACTTAAAAACAGTACTCAAAAACATTTTTACACAAAAATTTTCTCTTGCATTGTTCATTTAAAATTATCAATTTTTAAATACAAATAGACAAATTTTGTTGTAAAGTTATTTAGTTAAGGATGATAAAATATAATTCAATTTCTCATTAGGCAACAGTTATTACTATTTAAAATTCTACTTTTTAAGGGTTTTAAATACAGGGTCGCTCATATGTATAGAAACGGTCGATTATCTCCTAAAGTAAAATAACTATAGAAGAATCATAAAATACAAACGTTTTAGGTTTTTTTTTTTAAATCTGTTACAATAAAGATAAATTATATAGGACCAATCAAAAAGACATGACGAAACTAGCTTGTTAGTTCCTTAATGGAACACCCTGCATTTTATTCTATTCAATTCTCATCTAAATTCTAAAAAAATTCATATAGCACATCATGTACCGTTTCCGAGATATCGAAATTTGAAAGTAACTTTTTCTCTCAAATTTATAAAAGAAAAAGGGCCGCAAATTACAGATATTTATTTTGAAAAGGACGATATGATTTTATTTTATTATTAGTTTTTTACAGAAAATAAAAAAGTTCAGAGTTGATAAAAATGCATGTAACGAGAAAATGTATTTTTTAATGATGTCCTGGATATTTTAATTGGATTTTTAATATTTTATGAAAACAATGGTTATGCCAGAATAAAAAAGGAGAGAAAAGAAGTTTTAATAAACAACGAATATCTTCTTTTTTCTTCTCTATATTATAAAGTGCTCAAAGTGTTCACCATTTGCTTCCTGATAATAATCAATTCTCTGAACAAAATTTTGTAGTGAATCTAAAAGGGTGTTGGGTGAAATAGTGGCAATTTCATATCTTATCCTTTCCTGTAATTCTTTGGTCTATTTTTGTAGACATAGACTACATTTTTTATGCGACCCCACAGTAAAAAGTCAAGCGAGGTCATATAGGGAGACCTAGCTGGCAATTCAATTGTCCCTTTGCATCCAATCCATTTATCAGGAAAAGTTTCATCTAGATATGCCCGTACCACGCGTCCAAAATGTGGAGGAGCCCTATCATGTTGAAATCATATTTGTTCTACCGGTAAATTGGGATTGTTATTGTTCGGGAATAATTGTCTAAGCTCAGGGATAATATGCTCTTGCGAAAGTAATAAATATCGTTCAGAGGTCAATTTTCCGTTTATAAAACAGGCTCCTATGAAGTGTCCACCATAAATGCCGCACCAAACATTTACTTTCTGTGGTCATGGGTGTGAATTTCCTTCATCCAATGTGGATTTTGGTCTGACCAATACCTACAGTTGTGTCGGTTTAAACAAAATGTAGATTAGTCAGAAAACAATATGAGGATGAAAAGTTGACATTTTTGTTTAATTTATCCATAATAATTCCGCAGAACTCGATATTACGATCATAATCGTCTTCACCCAATTCTTGTAACAAATGAATTTTATATGGATGCAAGTTTTTTCGTTTGCATATTTTTTTAATGGAATATCATATGTTATGATTTAAAGCCCTCTATTGTGTCGAATTTATTGGATTTTCTACCACATCTAACATGACATTCAAAGAATTTTCTTCATTTATAACTTACTGGTCTTCCACTTCTTCGTCAATCTGTAACACTTCCAGATTCATGAAAATGCTGAAATATTTTTGAAACGGTTGATTTAGAAATACATTCCCGATCGGGATGCAATTCATGAAAAATATCCACTACTTCGTCACAACTTCGTCATCTATCACCAACTTCAATACGCTCGCTTTCACTTAAGCGTGCCATTTTTGCCAGAAAATTATTCACACTAATTGTATTTTTGACATGTGTTTTCAAAATAATCACTATTAGACAAAAGATAATTTATAAAAAAATGATTTTCAAAGTTCGATATCTCGAAAACGGTTAAGTTTAGGTACATGATGTGTTTTGTTTATAATTTCGAGAAGAATTGAAATATGGAATAATATACAGGGTGTTCCATTAAAGATAAAACAACTTTGGTCATGACTTTTTGACTGATCCTGTACACTTAATTTTTCTTTATTGTAATAGATTTCGAAAAAACACTAAAAAGTTTATGTCTTATGATTTTTCGAGAGCTATCTGGCTTTAAAAGAACATCGACCGTTTCCATACATATAGACTAAGCATTTCCCGACCTCTGTTTTTGAGAGCTTTTTCTTATTTGCATGTGTTCTTTTATTAAATAAGTGTAACCTATAGAATTCGGGGCACTGTTTGTATATCTGAAATCTATGGATCATCCGCAGATGGTTGAAACTCCGTTCTCACACTGATCAAAAATGCGCGTATGCGCCCTATAGCAATTAGATTTAAGTTCGTTTCCATTCCAAAGTGTACGTTCAGATCAATAACGCGGCATAAGAAAACAGCTGATGCACATGTGTATGTAGGTCAAGCCGCTAAATTATAGTCAGAGACGTAATAGTGTTGAATACATCGTCCAGATATTACTTTCATCTACGCATATCCTTGTCTCCTTTGTAGTATTTTAGCCACAATGCCAGAATGCTTTTATTTAATTAAAACAGATTAATTTATGGGCATTATTTTCGGCTTTGTTGCCGACGACACAGAGAAAATTCGTAAACTATTATTTTCTCTCTGGCCGACAAAATTGTAGTCGCTTAGAGGTATTACTTATGGAAAAGTTGAATTTACCGTCTGACTTTCATTCAGATAAACGCAAATTTGTGTAAAACTGACTACAAATGGTGTAAAGTCTTTCCGAAGTCAGTTGAACATGTATAAAAACGCCTAACAATAAAATTTAATGAGTTTCATAAGCGTCCCTAAAAGAGCTTTCTGCTAAAGGTAAAAAATTATAATAATTTGTACATAATGTGTATAAAATTTCTAATATATCTTCATTTGACCAACAACATGTTTTAATTATTTATGTCCTCAAACAGTTTTATTATATTGTTGGTAAATTTCGTTTTGTTCCGTTTCAAAAGGTCTCCAAAATGCCTTGTTATACTTAATAATATTAGTAAACAAAATATCTCTCTCATTTCTCCCTTTCGCAATTGTAATATGAATGACTAATAGAAGGTGCCTATAATAAATTAAAATTACCTGAATCACACCAAATTCCGCACTGCACTGCTAGGCCATTTGTTGACAACTGAATTTATGGCCAGGTCGCCCAGTGCGGCTATGTTTGTGCCGTGGTTGCCCGCGCGCTCATTCTTCAACTGGGCGACCAGACCTGTATATGGGTATGGCTAAATAAATATGGGAACAAGTTTTTCAAATATTTCAATGCCGAGTTGCTGCGTCAGCGACCGAACCGGGTACATACTGCCAACCTCTTAGTTCTTCAATTGAGATCGGAAAGACTATACCTATACTGTGAAGAAACTTAAGAGTCGTGAAAGCTTTGAGCGGAAATAATTTATCCAAATCTGTAAAATAAAAGTTGGCTACGTCAGAAATTTTTGTTTTGACAGTTGAACGTCCTCAGACCGATATGCCTCTGATTAACCATTTTTGTTCTAATTTTACTTTTAGGTGGCTACTATGATGTGCATATTCTAAGTGTTTCATGAATATAAAAATGATCAAAACTTTTGTTTCACATCTAATACATATTTTAAGAAGATAGGATTATTAGGAAAAGCTTTATTCTTCTTCTTTTCCTAGTGGTAGGTTCTGATAAGTCCCATGGTACCGCGGCCTTATTAGATCTATTGTGCTCTTTTAACAAAGTCCAAAAGCTTCCTTGCTGACACTTCTCTCAGCTCCTTGGGTTCCAAATAGGGTCTTCCCAGGTGTGTCATTCTACTACGTGCAAATATTGGGCATTCGCTCAGGATATGCAGAGAGGTTTCATCCGCCGAGTCACATCCTCGGTAGACCGGACAAGCTACACGCTTTACCATATGTAGATGTTTCCTAAAGTGACAGTGTCCCGTCACTCTTCTGAGCGGAATTTTAGTCAAGTTCAGCAACTCATTTGACCACTCTGGGAAATGTACCGCAGAAGGGCTCCGGGCCAATAAACTCTGTCTGGGATCACTTCTTAGCAAGTTCATCCTCTTTCTCGTTTCTACAAATGCCTTTGTATTCTGACACCCAACACAGTCTAACTGGCGCGACGGTCTAATTGGTGGCCAGTTCAGTCAGCATTTGTAAACAGTCCCACACAAGTTTGAAGTTATCTTGTGTGTGCCTGAGGCTAATTGCTAATTGCAGCTTGACTATCAGAGAATATATATATGAGTTTGCGTTTATAACCTCTCTGCCAGACATGCCATTATCGCGAAAATTTCTGCTTGGAATGCAGTAGGGAATCTCCGCTTGCACTCCATATGAGTCTGAGTCAATATATTCCTGTACCCGTCCCTCTGGTCATTTTGGAACCGTCCGTAAACCATACTAGGCTGGAGCCTAGTAAGCCTGGAAAGATGGATCTTTCCAGGGTATCAAACTTTTCCTCCCATTTGCTTTGATCTTCAAATGGCTTGTGGAAGTGAAACCTTGGAATCATCTTGTCAGATACCATCCCAAGAATTGGTTCCGACATAGATGAGTCCATAATCCTGGAATAGAGACTACCCCTTGTGACGCGCATGAGTGTTAATCATGAAGTGGGGACTATGTGCGGTAGAGAGGAGAGTGCACTGAAGTGTGGGGCAGTGTGCAGTGGGACTTGGAAGGAGGTTGTACGATGTACGCACGATAAACTGTCACTGTTATACTGTTATACGTCAAGAAAAATTACCCACTGTATTGATAAAGTTGTATTTTAAGTGTAATGTATCTAACCAGGAATATATTAATAAAACTGAGATAAGTACGTATTTCTGCCTCCCTGAGATCGTAGCACCCTCCAGTCGTTATTGTTCCTGAGTCGGTATGCTGCTAGCCTCATTTCTCTTTCCGCCACTATATGCAGCGGTGGTAGATTTAGCATGACTTCTAACGCAGCTGTCGGGGTCGATGCCATCTATTCAGTTTTTCCCTCGCTTTGGTCTGTTTTGTTTTTGCCACTATACCACGGCACCGTAAAAAATTCTAGGTTTTACCATCGATGTATCCAGTATGATATCTTTGTCTTCAGCCCCTATTAAGGCGACGGCATACACACAATGTCTGCTTCGCCTTACTCACCACTTTCTCCAAGTGTGCATTCCAGGTAAGCTTATCATCCAGTATCACTCCTAGATACTTTACTTCCCTGGAAAGCCCTTATTATAGGTTCAGAGATCCAATTAAAAATGTACTTTTCAGGAAACTATTTTGATAAACTCCCAACCAAAGCCTACATTAAGCAATAAAAAAAGCACAATTACTGCTACAAAAACCTAAAAAAAGATACAAAAATTAGTACAGGCAATTTTATAAATTGCGCAATGAAAAATTAAAATTGTAAGTGATCATCACACGTTCTACTTCACTTCACGTTACTTACGTTCTTCTAGTTTATTTATCCGAAAAAGTCATGAGAGTGTCTACTTTAAGGAAGTCGATTTTCAATTATAAAAAAAATTTCTAGCTATAAAAGAAAATATGAATGTCACTTAATTTTCCGAACTGTTGCGTGTTTCAAACAAAAGAACTGTGGCTACAAACGGAAGAAGTCAAAGTTATTAACTGCAGACCAAGTTACAAAATTCATTCTCGAAGCCTCAGACGAAAAGTGGTTATTAACAAAGACAATTTTAATGTTTGGAATTTTCGGCGCACGCCCAAGAAATAGTTTGATCCATTTGACTACGAAAGATGCAGAGGATAATGATCGTTTCCTGGTGGTGTATCACAATTACAGATGGCGACTGCGATTGCTCCTTTAAGTCATGCAGTTTTTATTGTAAATACCTTAACCAGCAACCTGAAAATTTGAACAAAAGTTATTGCTGAATTTACAAAATCCTGAAAACTACGACAATGGCATGGCATTGTCTAAGCCTTAAACCATCACCTTAAACTTTAAGGTGATCTTCAGCCTTCACGTTAGTCAGAGATGAGATTTGCTTCCTCTGAAAAGATAGGGCGGTTCACGTTCCTCTTCTATAGAGGAATCACTACGAAGAAAGATGAGGTGTTTCATGAGCTATTTCATTAATTTACTTGGAAAATAGAAAAATGGAAACCGTAAATCAAGCAGAACCTTTCACTTCTTCGTCTTTAAGAAGAATGTATCAATATTACAAAATGACGCATAAAGAGTTGAATTTTTATAATAATACAAATTGCACTATTAACATAACATTGAGTTACGATGTTAAAAATCGGTCAATTTCTGCCCCACTCTGCAACTTTCTGTAGCTATCGTTCAGATGACAATATCCGCGTAAGATCGGATAAAACTTGTTCAGCCTCTACTTTTTGTCAGAATCACTTATGAGAAAGTTCAAGAATCATACATCGATGTCATTGTCTTCATCTTCATCGCTGCTCTCGTTATCACTCGGTGTCTCAAGGATGTTAGAATGATCTGAGGTTATTGGGAGGGAGTCTAGATAACGCGCGTATCCAAAGAATCATAAAAGCACCAGCATTACATGCATTACATGAGAACAGCAACCAACCACTCGTTCTCCGACGTTACATCCACAGTAATGACCAAAAATGCGAAAAACTGTATTAATGAGTAGCTTATTATATATACGTTCTATTTTTTGTCCATGTATACTTTTTTAAGTAATATTTATAAATATTTATACGTACGTTACGTTTGATCCCCCATGCGTTGGATTCTAGGCTTTATGTCTCCTTCATTTCCTTCTTATACGGAACATTTTCCCCAGAAAATACTGGGTTGCGATGTTTATTCCCACCAATTCAAGCATACTGGAACCAGTTACTATAGCTAGGATAAGAGGGGACACAAAGCAATCAATTTTGCAAACTGTACCTTCTGAGGTAAACAAGTTTCATACAATATTACGCATGTATTCATAACTGGAACATTTTCTTCTGGAAAATGCCGGCTTCATACGTGTATTTGCATCAAATACAAGCCTACTGGAGTTATTTAACATTACAAAATTTTACAAAATGTTTCGGAGTTGGTTGAACATGGATCAATGTAAAATAATCAACGTAGAGGCTGAACAAGTTTTACTCGATCTTACTAGAATATTGCCATCTGGACGATTTTCCCCGCAGAATGTCAGTCTTAGAAGTGTATTTTTATCAAATATTGGAATCATTTAAAATACCTACAGAAAGTTCCAGAGTGGTGCGGAAACTGACCGTTTTTTAACATTGTCCTTTAAAAATTCATTACTCGTGCTTTTCCATGCTTACATGACTTTCTGTTGCCGTATGCGTTTCCCACGGGAATTTGACACGCAATGAAATTCAAGCTTTGTTTCCAACAGTCGGACGCATGCGTTTTCCGATATAATGAAGTTCAAAATTAATTGTTTCGAATCAAATGCGATTGCTCTAACTATTGAAAACTGTTTCTAAACCTATAGTATTCAGGTACTGTAAATGTTCCAGTACTGTAAAAGTACCGCAGTTTTGATATCAAGTTTTTACCCGATGCCACTTGGACTAGCACTTTATTTTCCGTGACTCCAGTTAGTAATTTAATACGTAAAGTGCGACGTCGTATAATCTATTCTTGACGTCGTAAATTACTTGAAATATGACGTAGCAAACCGCATCCTTTAATACATTTATTACATATTTTCATTTCGGAAGCAAATTCCAGCAAAAACCAAATCTTTAACCACATGTAAGTGTGTGTTAAATTCAATAGAATTCCAAAGTATAACAGTTTATTTTGTAAAAAAAAATTAGAGTTAATATATCTACAATTGTAACAAAAATCACAATTTATAAATGAATACAGAAAATGTCAAGTAAGTATCCTAGGTGAAAAAATTATACTTACATAGTTTAGCTTTAGTTTTGGTGGACCCAGGCCTACCCGCTCAGTTATGTCCTCATGTCGTTGTTTCAGCAATACTGCTGACTTGCTCATGTCTGTCATTTTATTCATATTAAGAAATTAACGATTAATGAAAATTATTTTTTTTTGGAATGTATTGAATATAATTTTATTTTATATTTTGTAGAACTGTCTTAATACATTTTAAATAAGTGTTCAATTACTGACTTTTAATGCTTAGCATTTCTAGGTTTAAAATTATACTATATTTTCTCTGCTTTGCGGCAATACTCACTTTCTTGGCATTTTCTACTACCTCTACAGGAGCCAAGTTTTTGTAATCTAGCTGTAACACAGATCGTAGAATGTGTTGCGAGATACAGGGTGTTGAAATATAACATATTTCACTCTTATTTAAAATCCCTAAAATGTTCGTCGTAGATTAATACAACTTGGGATAATTACATACTTTATCTTCTTTTATTGGAGTGAAGCTATTTCATAAATTTTCATGTACTTTTTCTGCTACCAATTTTTATAATTTCAACGTTCTTTTAATAGTTATGGTACTGTATGTGTCTTTGGAAGTTGTAAAACCATCTATTTTTTGAAATCTTTTTTCTTTTCTATTTATTTAACTACAAATCTAAAAATTTCTTTACTTTCAGGTAAGGGGAACGTGAATATCTGTTCGCAGAAGTTAAATGCATTCCGGTAAGTAACATTGCCTTTTGACCTTTAGAGATACAAAAAAAATTGACATAATATACTATAATATTAAATTTTATTGTGAATACGACACCAATTACTCCATGTCACGAAATCGAAGGAGCTTCTTCTTGAGTGTATAGGTTTAGAATAATGTTTAAATCTTAAGAAGTCTTATGAACCATTTGTTCTATATTTTCTTCAATAGGTAAATATTACAAAACAATTTTTAGGCACAATTTGCTATATTGCATATAAAAAAAGAAAAAATATATCCTTAAAACTATTTGCTGCCGCAGCGTTCAAGGTTTCTCATACCCAGACGGTTTTTGGAGGACTTCTTGGTGGTGGTCTATATGTTGGGTATATGATACGTGGTCTATCTGCAGAAAAATATATAAAGGAAGATTAAAACGAAATCTAAATGGAAGCAGCGCTTTAAAATAGTTATAAACAATTTTAAAATCAACTTTTAAGGGCCCCAATTGAGTGGCCAGCAAGATCACCGAATCTTACCCTATTAGATTTTTATTTTTTTTGGGAATATCTAAAAAGCAAGGTTTATGCTACTAAACCTAATGACATAGCCGAGCTTCAACAAAGAATCAGGGATGAAATTAGGCAAGTAACGCCGGAAGTGTTAAAAAAATGTTCGCAACAAAGTGGGCGGCAATTTGAAAATTTTTTTGCATTAAAGTAGTTTCAGTAAACATTTCCTTATTTATTTTTTTCCGACACATTGCTTATAAAAAGTAACAAAAAAATACGTAATTATATTTGCCATTGAAAAAGCTTTAAAAAAGTGCCATTAAAAAAATTTAGGGACTGCTGCAACCCCTCACATATTAAAAAATAAACAAACCTCTTTGTAATATGAGCCATTGAAAATAAAAATTGACGTGTTTCAGGAATTTTGCGACGAACATTTATTTATTAAGTTACAGAAATTATTCCAGTTAAGCTTTCCACTCGGTATATGTTTATTATAAGCAAGTACGTACAAATCAATATCAATTAAATGACAAAATTAAGAACACAAAATGTTAAGAAAAGTTACATAATGATTTGAGATGATAAATTTGTCAAGTCTTCGTTCAAGTGGAAATAGACTTTTGCAATTAATTTATTATATAATTTCAGAAAAATATATATGCAGATTTAGTCAACTTACCAGCAGAAGCTGAGCCTATGGCAAAGGCTATGGCTAGTAAAACAATAGTAAACACGTTTAAAAATCTCATTTTTATATTAGCACACGTTAGTTGATTTTACGTGTCGAACACTATGTGGTTTTCTTCTTATATACTTACCAAACAAACGTTTGTTCAAGGGGACTTTTCTTGTTATCGTTGCGATATAATTGAAATGAAATCCCCATTTACCAGCGCTCTAGAAATCTTTTAAACTTTAACACTGCAAAGATAATAATTAATGTAAATAAACCCGACTTTGCAGTATTATATTTTTCCATTTTCGTTAATTAATTTTGATAATAGTCACAGTTAAACATTTCAAGTTAATTTTATTTCTCGTTGAATTTTAATATTTTAGTGTTTTTTGAATTTGAATATTTAATTTTTACATGCCTAGTAATGGTGCTCGATTATGCTTTCCTTAATTGGAGGCTTGATTTGTACTAGGAGAAAACATTTTCGGTAGTAGTGAAGTAGTGAAAATAAAAATCGTATTAAGTATATCATTTTCTTAAATAATATTTAATTGCTAGATATTTTCAAAATTATATTCGCTTAGTTTCCACGCAAGGTAAGAATATTATCTCGGCAAAAAAATTAAGGGAGCAGAAAAATGTCCAAATTTTTTTTAGTGATCTTTGACAGTCTACAATTTCGTGAATAATGGTCGTATCGAGAAAAAAAAAAGAAGCATCTTGAAGCTTGAAGATTCTAGTTTTGAAATTTTGAGAGGAAAAGTTTTTCTGAGCATCACTCTCGGCGCACATCAATAATAGCAGAAATCAACAAAGCAAAAATTTTTCATCTTAATCATGATTAATTGATGTTTAATAATTTTTGCTCCTATTTTTAATCTCTCTTAATTTATTTGTAAACAAATTTATCGTTATATTAACAAGTTCCTATTTTCTTTAATTAAACTGTCAGTATTTTCCTGCCACTTTTATAGCTGCACTATCTATAATAGGCTTTGTCGCGATTATTATAAATAATGGAAATTTACAGTTAAAATTATGTTAATTGAAGTATGTAAATTAAACAAATTATCACCGAAAATAGGAATATGTGAATTGGAGGTGTATTTGATTTAAAAAATTTCTTCCCGTCAAATTAACATATCGACCGAATTAAAATTTACTGTTAAATGTACCAGATAATAAAAAATAACACAGCTCAGCAAACAAAAAGTCTTTTGCAAATGACGAGAATACAGTATTCCCACGTACTTTGAAACCGATGTCAGAATTGCCCCAGTAAATGACCAGAACAACAAAAAAATGCTTAAAAACCTATAAAGTCAGAAGTCAAATTCGGTCCATAAGGTCACAAATCCTTACTAACCTTAAAAAAAGTTTAAAAATCTACTAAATTAATAAATTAGCTTCTATGACCCGGATATGATTTAACGGCGACTTAAAATCGTGGTCTGAACTATGTATTCCCGTGTATTGACCCACTGAATCCAAATCCGATGTCAGAAACATACAAAAATGATTAAAAAAGCCCACAAAATCGACAAATCGGCATCTAAAATCCAGGTATGATTTATTAGCGGCGAAACTATACTCCGCGCTCGAAATTATAGAGAGTGACTCATCGCTAGCTTTTGGACTAGTAAGGGGGATGAAGCGTGCCGGGAACGAAAATCCATGGGCGTGTCTCCGTAAAAGGCAACAAAATATAGAAAATATTGAAAAAAGATAATAAAATATAACATCTAATATTTTTTTACGGTTTGCTATAACCGGCACTTTGATCCATTTTAATTATTACAGCATTTTAAAACGTCCCAGTTGTGTTTTTTTAATTTATAAATTTATTATAGCCATGGAATTAGACCCCTCGTCTACGCTTATGCTATGACGTTTCTCAGGACGGCTAAATCAAGTCCGTTTACACCCACTAAAAAAACATTTCCCTATTCCCTACCAAATGCAAAAGACAGAGATAGAATATAGATCGACGTTCAGTGTAACTCAGTCTATAGACGATTATAGATTCTATCGATGTGCGTAGCGAGCGGCACAAAGATAAATAATATTGAACCGTATACAAATCATGTTATATTTTATACGCATTATGATAATAGTGTTTTAATATTATGTGTGAGTCACTCTCTATAATTTCGACCGCGGAGTATAGTGGTCAGATCTTTGCATTCCTATTGAGGATTGCTTTCGGTGTACAGCAACAATAAAACGCTCTCTCAACGGTAATAATAAAGGAATTTATTGAAAACTAAGGTATAGCAAACTTGTGTATGAAAAGACGTGTTGACGGTTCGAGGGTTTGCTGGAGAGTGCGTGTGGTTGAAGTCGGTCGTAGGTAGCTTGGTAGTCGGTGGCAGAAGTCTCTGGTCCTGGCGCCACTCTGCAGGGGTCGGCTTCCGGGAACCCCGTGGTGCGTCCGGCGGCGTTCTTAACGTTGTGCTTAAAAATGGGTCACTTGCAACATGTGCACCCACACTATGTATCTTGACCCGCTAAACACGAATCCGAAGTCAGATTTGGCCCAGAAGGTTAGAAATCCTCCCTAACCTTAAAAAAGCTTCAAAAACAACAAATTATTTTCTATGGTCAGGTACGATTTAACAGCGACTGAAAATCGTGGTCTGGCCCATATATTCCCGTGTATTTTAACCCCCTGAATCCGAATCGATGTCAGAATTGCCCCAGCAAATTGAAAACTGAAAAAATAGCTTAAAATTGGTAATATTCTCGAATTTCATAAGGCTAATAATGCAAAAATACAGGGTGATCCATTAACGGTACGGAGCGGTTGTATATAGGAAACTAGACCTGCTTAATTATTTGGTAAAAATCTATTAACAAATGCGGCCAAAAGAAATTGAATTAAAATATTTTCAAGTTTGTAACTCCACCGCTAGAGAGAGCAACTGCTATAGTGTTACAGAAAATTGTCGTTTTTTCGAAATTTCGCTTATAACGAGCGTTCAAATAAAAACGTGGTCAAGTTGGTTCTGAAAATTTGGACGTAGGGCGTAGCGTATAGCAAATGAACTTAAACGTCATCTGTCAAAGCGCTATATCGCCGCTATCAATTTGAATATTTTCGTTTTAAAAAGCGTTTAAAATGGTGTTTTCTCAAGAACAAAAAGTGTTTATCATAGAGTCCTACTTTAGAAATGGACGCAAGATTGATGGAATATGGAAGTATTCTATTGAGGAATGTTTCATAGAATTTCAAAATCAATTTCCCGGCGTTGTTGAGTACAAAATTTTTCAAAGTGCAGTTCAGCGTTGTGTTAATGTTTTTCGTGAAACGGGCAGTGTAACAAGAAAAGAAGGAAGCGGCCGACCTAAAAAGCGGACTGAAGAATTAAAAGAAAATGTCCAACAAATAATGGAAAATGCGCCAAGAACTTCTGTACGTGTTTTATCACAAATGGTGGGAGTATCAGTCGGTACCTGCCACACAGTGTTAAAAAAAGATTTGCGT
>NW_019417128.1:115446-139893 GCF_000390285.2 Anoplophora glabripennis
TAAATTAGTTTTGATTATTCCCCTTTAATCATTTAATGCAGGTAGTAACTACAAAATAACAGTAAATCCAGTCCGCATTTATGACGATGTATCTCTGTAGTTGTTCGTAAAATAATTTTTTACTGCGAACTGGTTTAATTTGGGCAAAAAATTCAAGAGACATTTTTTTTTAGAATGAAACAGGCTATCGGAAATAAATTTTTAAATGGTAAAAAAATAATAAGACAAAAAGTTACGTTGGAAATAAATTTTAGGGGTTGCGTTTTCCACCCCTTACAACCATGGGGTAAACCAAATAAATTACTGGCTAAGTGTCTTTTTGGTAGTAGAAAATGTCAGGTTAATTTCAATATTGTAACTTGTTTAGTGCTTGTGAAAAAAATTGTTAAACAAATTTTATGTACCCCCTTTAAGGGGCTGTATCTTAACAAGGGATGCTCCAATAAAGTTTCTTTATATGAAAGATCCTATCTTTTTTTCCGATGAGGAATCACCCCCTGAAATGTTTTACACTTATTTAGTTACACCCTGTATACAACCGTTCGTGACTCGATTTATTCAACTATGTCGAAGGCTTATTTTGAATAATAATTTCTGGGGTTCCTAATGAAGATCTCCCAGCATCTCCGCTACTGAGTGACAGATTTGCTTAGTAAAGTTTTGTTCATAATTAGTAGTCATTATTCCAAATTTTATCAATGTACGTCAGACAGTTTACGAGACATTTCAACAAATGTGTTATCTCGAATACGACCCATGTTTATAAGAACATTTTTATTTTGAGGTGTATCATCAGGTTAAAGTGCATTTCATTTATTGGTCATTTCAATGAACTTTTTTTATTAGATAAATTTTACAAAAAGCGCGTGGAAAGCATTTTTTTTTATTCAAAGCCAGGGAGAACTGACTATTTTTTTTGTGCAAAAATAATAAGTATTAGGTATTAGGGACTTTTCTTGACGGACAAAGTTCCAACGGATAGTAATTAATAGATTTTTGGTGTCGCCAGCATATTTTTAGAAAACGAACATAGTTTTTAATAGAAGTTTCTTTAAAGTTTCTTGGGGTTATTTGAACAATATTTACCCAGATACATGGTGATATAATCTTTTTAGGTTGCAGCAATGCCAAAATTCATAATTATTTGAAACCCACTGTATATTAGTATTAAAAAAGTTGACGCACTCGTGTTCCAAGTCATCCTAAGTAAAAATTGATAAAATTTTTGCCCTGCACTTCTCTAATTTTTGTTAAAAAAAAAATAGTCGCTGGCTTTGAATGATAAAGTTTTTTGAACACGGAAGAATACAAAAATTGAAAACTTTTACAGATGCACTGTAGATTTGGTTGTGACTATTATAAATAAAGGGAATTTTCAATTGAAGTAGGTATGTTAATTGAAGTAAATTTCACAAATTATTATTGAAAATTAGGATAAATGAATGGGAGGTGTATTTGCTTTAAAGAATTCCTATACAATTCTTTTATGCATTTAGTATTTAAAGGCAGAAGGAATTCGTATTTTTAATATAACGTTTGTAAATATCTTAATATTGACAGTTTTAGGGCACAAATTACTTATTAGGTTTGTCGGAAAACATTTAATGTGTACAATTAGACATGGACACAATTCACACTGTTTCCTTAGCTTCTCTTTTCAAACGAGAATGGGTCTTGGACGAGCCGTTCTTGGGGGTCTATATATTGGAAGTATGATTCGTGGAGGACCTATTGGAGCGGCTGAAAAAAAATTAGACTAATGATTAAATGGAATCACCGATGTGTTTACAAAATTGTTATGTGCATAGCAGTGTGTAGGAATTTTGTTGATAATTCTAAACCAAGCCCTAAATAAAAATCTTGTAAGTGGCAATAATAAAATAAAAACATTTTTGATTTAAAAAACTTATATCCTTAAACCATAGACATATGTAGGGAAAAGTTAGGGGATCGGATCAGTGGGTACTACTGCCCTCCTTTCTTCCGTTGAACGAGGAATTATTTTGTGACTTGTACTGAAGACGTGTCGTCAAAAAGTAAAAGTCTACGCAAAATTTCGAGATAATATCTTAAAAACCAACAGAATTATTAATAAAAATCTTTTCTTATTGTAATTTTGATCCTTGAATTTAAAAAAAACGCAGTGGTATAAAGAAAATCACATTATTTTCAGCCAGAGAGTATGTGATTAACGACTTAACCTACTTTTTTTGTAACACCCTATTTATTATGCATTTTTTAATTCCTCAGGTGGATTGTTAATTTTTTCGTAATTTAACCGTATGAAAAGCTAATAAGGCGTCCATATAATTAAAGAACTGATTATTCATTTTAAAATAATAAAATGATTTTGTTAAAACCTACGCCTAGCTCAAGCTAAAATAATATTTAAATTTAATTCTTTCGTTGAACAACAAAGTTTCATAGAAGTGCAACAACTATTTAGATTCAACATTTTTTGTGTATAGAGAAAATCAATATGGTGCTCAGAAAAACAATAACCTGTAGCTTTATATAAGCAGTGAAAAATACAGGAAAATCTGAGTTTACTATTATAATAATCAGTAAGTATCTTATGCCCAGAAATCGAATTTCATTACATTTTTTTTAAATGTTTTTCTTTAAACGGACTGATTTACGTTAAGTTACCGCTGGTAGACATTTTGCAAAAATGCTAATGTTTTGTGTAACACTATTTGCTGTAAAAGGCATATTTGTTGCATGTTGCTAAAATGCATAATTTTAGAGAAAAATTATTTCAATTTTTTGCTGCAATCAGATACGAAGGACTAAATATTTACAGGTAATCCAATCAAATGAAACTTCATTCTATTGATAAATGTTAAACTTACTTTATGAATTACATCACTCAATTCTTAGGGAAGTACGAGTATGTGTAGGTCTGTAAATGTTGTCACATTCTATGATGGCAATATCTCATTAGACAGCGACATTTGAATTAAGGTAAGTTGGTCTAAAACTTTTTAATATAGTTACTCATTTATTTTAACTTTTAAGGCGTTTAAGTTTATATTCGCGTTTGGCTATTCCAAAGATGTTATGAAAGACTGTAAAGCTTTAAGGAAATATTTTAGTATTGAGGTAATTCTGGTAGGTAAAGGTGGTTCTGGTATTTTGGTGATTTTTGCTCTGAGGAAGCTGTGCTTAATTTTTTTACGCTTAAATATAATTGATCCTGTACAAGAGCAATTTACAATTTTGAATTGCTACAACAACGTGGTACCACATATTTAACTATATTTTAAGCAACTTACCTGCAGTACCGACTAACCCAAGGATAAACGTTATTGCCAGTACAACAAATGTAAACACGTTTGGCACCTTCATTTTCACTTTATAATCAAGTGTTGATCGCCACCTGGTCACTCTTTATATAGTATTGTTCGTCCAAATCCCCTAATTAAGATTAATTAGGGGATTTTTCTTTGTTAGCCTCTGAATAATTAAAATTGTTCCAAGAATACTGATAAACAAGGACTATAAAAAAACATTGTGGTAATTGATCACGTAATATTGAAAAATAAATAAAGTCAACTAAACAAAATATCTGCTTTGTTGGAAAAATATACAATGTCTTTAACGTTTCCCCTTTTGTGGACGTAACTATCTAAAACTCATTTTATTTGTGTAAATTATGTTTGATAAACATTTCATTTGACACATTAAATAGTGTTTTTAAAATAAATACTGTGACAAACAGAAACGACAAAAGCTTTTAACAAATCAATTAAATATGGAGTTTAAAACGATGATACTGATTAATTATTATCCTGTTAAAGAACGTGTTCAAACTGAAAAAAAAATTCCGGTCTACATACTGAAGCCATGCCTTGAGTAGAGACTATTTTCAATATAAATGCTTACATTATTTAAATTTTGAAATAAACAAATTGTTTGTTTTGTACTGGGCTTCAGACCAAAAATGATCACCGTGATAACTTTTTATTTTTGACTATAGAGAAACAAATTTCTTGTAGAAGTTTTGTGAATCTTTGAGAAAATATTGTTTTTTTAATAGAATATGGCCTATTTTTATATTTGAAGTCTACAAGCTTTTCTGATTTCAATAATACAAATGCCATAGTTTTTTCTAAACAAAACATTTTAATTGACATCCACATGCTAATAGAATCTACAATTATTGCACCCTTAGACAGCAATATATATTCCCAGAATAATCCAAGTATATTCGATTTAGAACATTTGATTATTCCTAGAATCTGCTTTAAATATATTTATACTTTTGAGAATATTCATAGAATCATCATATTGGAATATCTCAGATAAACTTAGAATATACATTTTGAAATATTCTGTAGATATTCACAAATATTCAAGGAATATATATAGAATATCTAAAATCTGAATATTCTTAGACGAATATACTTGGTACAATATTTAATTAGTCATATTATTATAAGAATGTACCTAGAATATATTATAGATGTGATTGAATATGATAGATATTACATGAATATTTCTGGGTATGTTCTCTGAACATGTTAGTAATGTTCTATGTACCTATATTTTAAACTTTACTGTGAATATAGTCCAATTATATGGGCCTTTAAATCGCAATATTGGTCAACTTGCCTGAATTTTTAATTTGAAAAAAAAATTACTGTCATTTATTTGTTATTATATACCTTAAACTAACTTATATAAAAAATTTAGGCAAGTTGATCAAAATTGCGATTTAAAGGCCCATTTAATTAGACTAATATTCATGGCTAAAAATATAAAATATGGGACGAGGGTAATAACTACTCTTAATAATAAATTGGTTAACTGTTTATTTTATTTTTTTTTCAGTAATAACATTTCTGGCATCTCTCTCAGTCTATTTCTTCTTGGTTACCAATTCTGAAACAAAAATATATATTTTTGCTTTTTGTTTTTGCTGGACTGTATGTCAATATGTGGAAAAAATTTGAACTAATAATATTCATAAGAACCTTTTTAGATAAAACGGTAAGATTGAAACAATTACAATTAGCATTTAAAAAGAACAGGCTGATAATAAAACGTTGACAATTTATTATATAAATAGTTTTTTTCTTTTCCACATATTGACCTATTATAATCTAGGTGACTTCTTCAAAATTGACAATGGTTTCGCTTTGGTTTTAAATTTTTGATATCATTACTATTTTCAATTGAATGTGCTTCTTTAACTTTTGGTAGAAAATATATTCCTATTTTCTCCACCACAATAAACGTTAGAAGTGTAAAAAATGAAAACAAGAAGTTATTGGCCCTAGCTCATTTTATAACTAAAGCCAGTAACTGTATTCTATATAGTCCAGGATTGACTAAGATCTCAGCAAATAACGTATCAATATCAGTGTCATTAGGACTATAATGTATTTCTGGGTTTTATAAGAGATAGTTCTAGGACGGAATTTTGCAAAGATTTAGGCTTAGTGACACTTCCACTAGACGAGTTATTTTCCAATAAATTTTATGAAGGTTGTTTTGTTGTAACTTCATTAATCTCTATGAAACTGCCAATACATACCACATTTTATTTCGTTTTCTTGTCATTTCGTTAAACTAAACAAATAATAATATAACCTTAAAGAAAACTTACTTTGTAGCTAAACCTGCTTTGTGCAAAATACAAAACACTTTAATAATAATAATTCATTGTTTATGCAGCACTTATTATTGTAAATTGATTGAATTGTACTCGATACAAATTATAATGTATTGACGAACAACAACGACGTTAACCTAACATTGCTAACCAACTGCAATGAATTACCAACTACAAATACAAAACATACGACAGGTACTACCAACATTAACAACATAATATTTTGATTAATTTTCAATTTTTTGTATAAAATTGGAATAAGCACAAATTCGATTTAATATAATGCCCCCAAATTGTTAAACTAGAATAGGTATTCAGTTTTATTACCTATTAAATAAAAATTACAGTTTTTTTTAACTACGTATATTCTATTGAGAATGTAGGTATTAGGAATATCTTTTGAAGAATATTCTTGAGATATTATTATTAGAATATCTATGGAGAATATCATACGTATATTTAAAAAGGGATCTTCCACGAATATTTTATAAGCATATTAATATTCTATGAATATTCTAGGTTTATTCAGAATATATATAACCTTTTTAGAAGGTTTAGAGAATATTCTCGGAATATATGGTGCTGTCTGGGTCGTTATGCCATTATTATTTAATTGTAATTCAATTGTAATAAAAAGTTTATAACGATTAAATTCAAATATTTGAAAAAGATCGGTCTATATACAAAGTGTTTCATTACAAACTATTATACACTTCATTGTTTTTTTTTTCAGGCGGCTGTTTATCTGAAAACGATAATTAAATCTTTCTGTAATAAGCGGAATCTATTTAGCTCAATTTTTCGAAAAAAAAGTAACTAGATAAATTATAAAGGCGTTACAGTTATAAGTGGAATACGTTGTAGATAGATTGATATCAGAGAAACAGGTTTCAAAAGTGTAAAACAAAACAAGGTGTCATTTAAAAAATATGTCTCTCATTTAGAAGTTTTCAGGATAGTGATTTCCTGTGAAAAAACCTGTACAGTTTATATTATGTAGATGATAATTATTATTATATGGAACAAAAAGAAGTACTAAAGTTTTTGGACATTTTCGGCGCTATTTTTTTGGACTCATTAATGTCGAGATAGGCAAATAATTATATTAATTTAGAAACAGAATCTGTTTCAATTTCTTTTAAATATCTATAATAATAAGAAATATATGACCTAAAGCCTATTCCAAAAATGTTGTGTTGAACAAAGACCTTTGGCGGTTCCTGTTCTGCTTTTATTTATTAGAGGCAAACCTATTAAAGTATATAGTAGTGTAAGTTATTCCGTTTAGAAAAGCTGAAGTTGGCTTTGTTTCTAAACTTTTTGATATTAATTTTTTTTCTATGAATATTTATTCAAAAGGTAGTGCGGAAAAAGTCCAAAAGATTTTGTATTAAGTTTTTTCTATATCTTGTAATAAACCCTACAAACATACATTAAAATGTAGAGCAAGTAGCAACGGAAAAAAATCTTTTCTTTAAATTTTTATGTTACAATATTTGTTACATGGTATCTATATGCAACCAGACTAACGCGTTTATAATGAAGATTCCGATACGTCAGTATTTATGCGTTCGTCATCATGTTGTATTCACTTAAAAGATGGCGCTACACGACTATCCGCTTTAATTTCGTAATTTGTTACAGCCGTTTTACACACAATGTAGGTATTGAACAATAAATTGGCAATTCATTTTTCAACAAATTAATTAATTTCACAATTTATTGATGACCGCTTTACACATTCCAACATTTACAACAATTTATTGGCCAATTTCATTGATGCCAATTTTCTATTGATTAATTAATGATAATGAAAATATAACAATTTCTTGCATACAATTTTTCTTTTAAATGTTTTAAATAAGCTATTTCGATGGGAAATTCAATTCTCTAAATAATTTTCCCTATGAACTATAGCGAAATTTAGCTTCGTTTTTGAGCTACAATTAAAAAACTGAAAGGGGTGCATTTTCATCCCTATCTCCAATGTTCACCCTCTAATTTAATGATATCCCGCGGTTTTTTCATCTAAAATAACCCTTTGAACGATTCATGCAATAAAATTGCTTGCACGTCATAGTTCCTTTTAACCTTGTTTTTTTTTGGATATAATCAATAGTCTACTATGTAGAATTACATATTTGCGTAAATATTTTCTTTCTGCGATGTATTCTTACGTTTTACGTTGTACTTTTACATTTTAAAACGTATTATTTCTAATCCTTTATATGTTTTTACTATATAATTGGTGTAAATATACAAATAAATGTGTGAATTTGCATGGCATGATTTGTCTCGACCAATCTGATTAATCATATGATCACCTGGTGGCGTGCTGCCGCGCGTGTGTATAGAACTGTGCTAGTGGTTCAGTAGGCATGTTTAGATTAATTTATAGCGTAACAATATAGCAGTCTTTTAACTACCTAAATGTAATGTTATAAATAAATACTGAAGTAAGTAAATAACATGACTATGTAAATTATATAAATCTCTAGTTATATCTTTATTTGAAGTTCTAAATAACCAATGATCTAGTGTGTAATTTTACTTAAAATATTTATCAGTGTACGATTATTGCTTATCGAACACAAAAAAAAAACAAAAATAGGTCATCCACCAACCAAATTAAATTTTTAAATGGTAATAGAGTCAACGAATTATCACCGTATTACATATCGATTACAGCATAGCATTACAATATAATGCACTAATTGTACGCTCTCACCGCCAATAATATCCTTCAAGTTAATTAACCGAATGCAGATGCATTGTTAATTCGTAACAATTACCGGTAGTAATTAAAATGGGACATATTAATTAATGTTCTATCTACGGGACGACCTTCGACATACCCTAATTTATGTCATGTGATACTAGAACTGCAAGGCAGTCATAATAAAGAATTGATTAAGCAAATGTATTAGTCGGAATACAGCTGAGTATGTGCATATTCTTACTTTAAATAGGTGCAAGAGGAGATTATATGCTTTTAGGTAAAGATTTATAGTATACACAATTTTTAGACGCTCTGTGAAACATGCACCAACTTTCGAATATTCCAGATATTTGGACACGTTTTGGTATTGACCATATAAAATTTCAGCTTCCTATCTTAAAAATTGAAGGAGATAGAACCGATTAAGTGTAGGTATGTTTTTTTCAAAAATTTTGAAAAAGTCAAAATATTTCAAAAACTGTTGAGTGTAAAGAAAAAGTAAGGTTATGAAACTTACCTTAAAATTCGATGTAGAATCCAAAAATTAAATAAAAAATAGTACATTCCATTTGAAATAAGCGAGTTGACGTCTACTTCCGGTAGAACCGGAAGTTCCACGACGACGCCAATATTTTCAATCGATAGAACATTAGGAGAAACCCCCGTACATAAATTTTCAGAATTCCAGTACGCGTAGTTTTCCAGAAACGTCTAATTGAAGGTCTATCTGGAACACCCTGTATACGTATAAAGACATTTAAAAAAATAAATATTGATATTGAAGTACGGACGGAAGTATTTTTGAATATATATCGACAAGTACAATAACAGCATACATTATGAAGTTGAATGCATCAGTGAATTTATATGTAAATTAAAAGTACAGGGCCAAGAACTGAACCCTGAGGAACTCCCAAATCAATTTGATTTAGATTTAAATTTGTGTGTATATTTTGCATAAAAAACAAGTAGTTAATTAACAAACAAAACGAATTCAACTTTTGAATATGTACAACAAAATATGGAATTATAAGCTAAAATCAGAAGGCACAATAAATCTGTAAAATATAACAAATAGCACTAGACTTTAAGTAAAAAATTAGTTGAATAAAGAAACTTTATATTTAAAAAATCGATTAAAAAATATATCGCCCATAACAGAAAAGACTAAAAAATTGAAAACACCTTGCACCCCTTAAAGGAATCAGGATATAAAGATGTAGTTTTCATAGTTTAATTCTTTAGATAATCTAGTCCACACCCATATCTGTGTTTATTATCATGACTACCTACTTTTAATAAGTAACTAAAATTTTATTTAATAAATGTCCTCAAAATCAAGATCAGATTAATTATATTATGAATTAATATTTTCATTAACAAATAAAACACATTATTACTACTAAAATTATTTTGGAAAATATATTAAAATATACAGGATGTTCCGAACTCCGAAGCCAAACTTTATACCTGGAGACAGAATTCATTGTCAAAACAAGATAAATACATAAGTCTCAGTTATTTAATATCCTTTATAACAAAAAAAAAAACATTAAGGAGTGGGCAAAACTTTCTATATACTTAACAATTTTTCAAAAAGCTTTTTTTTACCTTTTTCAAAAATTCTTAAAAATTAGGTTACTGTATTTTAGGATTACTGTTACTGTAAAAAGTTACTTTGGATTTTCGAAAATTCCACCCAAGAAAGCTAGTATGCGAGCATCATTGATTAACTAATTAATTAGTTAATTAACCACCTAAAAATTTCCTCACTTAACAATTTTTCTATCTCTTATAATATCCAAGATTCTCATACATCCATCACCAATTTGGAGCACACTATGTATCTATAATGGTAGTTTATAACAAATTCATAGCAACAAAAATGTGACTGCATATTATCCTCGAAATTTTGCGAAATAATTTATGTAATCGTTAATGCAAGTATTTTAATGGAAATTTTATTTCAATCAATTTAAAATATAAACTGAAAAGTATTCTAGAAAGTCTTAGTCATTTTCATTTTAAACATGTAGTCACTAGCAGCATAAAATCTAAAACAATGTTTACTTAATCACCCATTTAGCTGAGTTAAAACTAATAAACATATAAAACAGATTTTACGCTATTTTTATGGCAAATTTCTCTAACAGAACTGAAAAAATCTGTAAAAATATACTAACATCAGATCGGTGTCCTAAAAGTTATAAAAGGGGGAAATGGTTTATAAGCTGTAAAATCTCCAAAATGTTTAAAAGTCAACCAATAAAATGGGAAATATACGAGTACAGCAAGACCAAGGGCTTCATTCAAAGTTTACTTAAACCTTAGATACACAAATTGAAAAATTTTCCCGAGAATTCGAGATGACTGATGTAAATATTTATTTTGTTTAATTTACGAATTTGTGTAAATAAAGTTAAATATAATTATATACAGGGTGATTCAGAACTTATCCAAAAAAAAAATTCTGGATGTACAGGCGACCCTTACAAATACAATTTTGTAAATAAAAAATTAAAAAGGGCAGTTCGAAAATGATTTAAAAATACACTTCTGCATGGCACTGGAAACTGGTCCACTGTAAAACCTGACCTCGCACAATGCGACCGGCATGGCAGTGTGATAAAAACGGACAAAAACTTTCGCAAGGAAAAAAATATGTAAATAGAATCTTATAACACCTAGTTTATATCGGCAAATCAACTGCTTTTGCCTTTATTAATTAATAAAATTAATTTGCGTTTTTAAATAATTAAATCATTTGACATACCCGATGTTGCAACAACAATTGTTCAAAATTTTATCCGCCAACGTGTAAACACATTTGGGTCCGTCTTACTCAGTTTCTACGAACTAACACAAATGTTGTCTTGCTTCACCATTACACAAATGCTTCACCATAAATTAAAACGATATCCATGAATTCCGAGTTGCTATACACGCAAACCATTTTTGACACTAACTACACATTTTTGACACTAAATACTAAAAAACTATTGCAAACACCACAGATAACAGATAAACACTATCACAACGACGATTGCAAAATCGGATTTCAGTATTCGGAGTCGCTGAGGCCACGGTGCTCTTCATGCGTATTGCAAATGACGCTAGAGACTACAGTTGTCCAGCTATGTAGTGGTTGAATGTACTGTAACCTGTAACTTCAATAATTTTTTTTCTCGGAAACTATAAGGATTTTACAAAAATTTTTTTACGTTGACTTCATTTTTCATGCCGCATCTATTCCCAAATTTTTTTGGATAAGTTGTGAATCACCCTGTATTTTTCTATAAAATTTTGCCCTCCTCCGCTTTCCCTACAAAGTTCTGCTCCCCATAAAATCCTTCCTTCCTTCTACAAAATTTATAACTCTCTTTCTACAAAGTTCGGCTCCCTATTGGACAAGCTCCTGGCTTCATCAGTATCTTGTTTATTTTTGAATATTTTTAACTTTTATAAATCGGCATTCTTAAACCAAAATTAAAAATGTTAAGTAATAACATGCGAAAGTCTATTAATACCTCGATTAATAGTGAAATGCCTCACCAGAAAATAAATACATACTAAAAAATAATGTCAGATATCGGAAGATGTGAATAATTCTGTACTTGTAAAACATCTTTAAATTTTTCAGTTATTGAGCTTTGACTTTTACCTTCCACTATCTATTGTTTCTGTTTTGTTTTCATGTCCCTATATCTCTAGGTATTTTTGTTTATAATAAAAAAAAATTAGTTAGGAAGATAATCTTTGATTAATAAAAATATTTTACTATGGGCAAGTATGATAATTTATATTATTCGAATCTTTGAATCTACCAAAAATAATAGCAATAATAGCAATAATAGCAATTGTACATTTTGATAATTTTTTTAGATTCGTTCATCCCATAATATTAAATAACTAACAACATTTTTTGAAATAATAATTTACTAAAAAATTGGATTTTAATTTTATGCTATAGATATTTAATAATAAGCAAAATTTTTTTAATTTTCATAAAAACTGACCATTCAGATAAAAAGGAAAATTGCATGTATCGCATTATAGTATAGCGGCAGAACGACAATTTTCGAAGAGGAAAACTTTGTCGGACTCGTTATAAAGAAATCACTCGCAAAGTTTGGCACTTGCATTAAGACTGCTTATCGAAGCAAAAGACTTGGTGTCAGCTAAAGCTACAGACCGGAAGGTCAACTAATCTGAAACTGACGACAACGCTCAAGTTCACACAGCTGTCACGACGTTGTAGAAATTGGGACAATTTTTTATACGTCTTCTGAATATCATTTGTTTGGGTAAGACTGAAGCTACTGAGTAGCAGCATTTGCTGACTGAAAGAAAGACTTTCTACCAAAACTGTGCAAGTTCTTCTTTTTATTTCATCATACATTTGAAAGAAAACATTCCAGTTTCTAGTTGATTCATCCTCGTAGTTTTTTTTTAACTGCGGTAAAATAAGTATGCGGAGCAAAACAAAGACAAATCTTTCAAGGACCGTAATTAATACCCCAGATGGTAATATCTTCTACTTGTCACCATGGGGTAAAGTTAAAAATAGTCGCGGTAACGTCAACGGACAGCACACGACGTCGTCGCCGCCGACTAAATGCACTGAGCTGAGAGCCTGCGACACTCCAAGTGCAGCCTGAACGGCCGGGAGATCCAAAGGCAAACACTCACCGAGACTCGATCTGTGATATTGAGTCACTTATATTCTGGTATTTTGTCTTTAGTTTCATGCGGCTGGCCGATCGTGTAGGTTCATTTGCCACCGATTAAGTGTGTAACCGCGTGGGTCGTGTGCACGAGAAAGTGAGAGTTTGCGGCTGATGCTCTTTTGTTGCCCGAAGTGCAGAAAGTGGTGCACTTGGAGGGCGGATCGTCGGATTGTGTGCAGTGGACTTTTTTCTGTTCACCGGCGTTGCATCGTGGCTTTTCTATGATGTAATTATCACGTGATTTGCACTTTCTTTGAGCTAGACGCTCGATTTATGTCTCGTTGTTGCTATAAATTTCTAGAGCAAGTAGAACCATCAATAGAAGATGAGCTGTTGTTATTAATCTACCTTTAAGCATCAAATCGATTGGTGAAAATTAATATAATTTTGTTGATTTAGATAATAATAATACCTACAAACTACATCAGTTTAGAACCTGTAAAAGTCTTTACTTTTATAACTGACGAAAATATTATATTTTTTTATCTATGGTTTATATACATGGTATAAATAAATAAGTGCGAAAAAAATCCATTAATTGTTTTTATGTAAACAGGAGATAAAAAACTTTTTATTTTTTTTTTCAAACTGGAAGAAAGCTACAGAAATGAAATTACGTTCATTTTTCATATGAATTTACTACTCAATTTTTTTATCTTCTCCTTACGTTACAAGGGGTAGAAGTGACCAATCCTACAGGTGATTTCTTGAATAACTTTTTGTTATTATTAGTAGTCATTGAAGCTTTTCACCTTCGAATTCTTTGAAACTGAACCGATCGACTTGAAATTTGGCAGACAGTTAGAGAAAAGGTCAATGAACATTAGTGACATAGCGCCGATTGACGATTCCACCCTGTTGGGGGTTGACACCCCTTCTCGGGGGTGGACATTTTTTTTCAAAAATAACTGGAAATCGATAGAGAATGAAATTTTAAGCAAAAAATATTCGAAGAATTTTTTCGAGAAATCAATAGTTTTTTAGTTATTCACATTGAAAACTTGGAATTTTGAATGAAAAAAAAACACCTTTTCAAAGTATTTTTCGCAAATAACTCAAAAACTACGCGTTTCATTAAATACAGTGTAATGAACAGAAATGAAGGTTATAAATGAACAAAGAAAATCGTTTGTTTTTTAAAAAGTGTTGTACGTCCTATACAAAGCGAAATATGGTTAGTGGAAGGGGACTTGTTTTGGGGGGAATACTCGAATCGATGTATTCAACGTCAAATNATACATACTAAAAAATAATGTCAGATATCGAAAGATACGGAATAATTCTGTATTTGTAAAACATCTTTAAATTTTTCAGTTATTGAGCTTTGACTTTTACCTTCCACTATCTATTGTTTCTGTTTTGTTTTCATGTCCCTATATCTCTAGGTATTTTTGTTTATAATAAAAAATTAGTTAGGAAGATAATCTTTGATTAACAAAAATATTTTACTATGGCCAAGTATGATAATTTATATTATTCGAATCTTTGAATCAACCAAAAATAATAGCAATAATAGCAATTGTACATTTTGATAAATTTTTTTAGATTCGTTCATCTCGTAATATTAAATAACTAACATTTTTTGAAATAATAATTTACTAAAAAAATGGATTTTAATTTTATGCTATAGATGTTTAATAATAAGCAAAATTTTTTTAATTTTCATAAAAACTGACCATTCAGATAAAAAGGAAAATTGCATGTATCGCATTATAGTATAGCGGCAGAACGACAATTTTCGAAGAGGAAAACTTTGTCGGACTCGTTATAAAGAAATCACTCGCAAAGTTTGGCACTTGCATTAAGACTGCTTATCGAAGCAAAAGACTTGGTGTCAGCTAAAGCTACAGACCGGAAGGTCAACTAATCTGAAACTGACGACAACGCTCAAGTTCACACAGCTGTCACGACGTTGTAGAAATTGGGACAATTTTTTATACGTCTTCTGAATATCATTTGTTTGGGTAAGACTGAAGCTACTGAGTAGCAGCATTTGCTGACTGAAAGAAAGACTTTCTACCAAAACTGTGCAAGTTCTTCTTTTTATTTCATCATACATTTGAAAGAAAACATTCCAGTTTCTAGTTGATTCATCCTCGTAGTTTTTTTTTAACTGCGGTAAAATAAGTATGCGGAGCAAAACAAAGACAAATCTTTCAAGGACCGTAATTAATACCCCAGATGGTAATATCTTCTACTTGTCACCATGGGGTAAAGTTAAAAATAGTCGCGGTAACGTCAACGGACAGCACACGACGTCGTCGCCGCCGACTAAATGCACTGAGCTGAGAGCCTGCGACACTCCAAGTGCAGCCTGAACGGCCGGGAGATCCAAAGGCAAACACTCACCGAGACTCGATCTGTGATATTGAGTCACTTATATTCTGGTATTTTGTCTTTAGTTTCATGCGGCTGGCCGATCGTGTAGGTTCATTTGCCACCGATTAAGTGTGTAACCGCGTGGGTCGTGTGCACGAGAAAGTGAGAGTTTGCGGCTGATGCTCTTTTGTTGCCCGAAGTGCAGAAAGTGGTGCACTTGGAGGGCGGATCGTCGGATTGTGTGCAGTGGACTTTTTTCTGTTCACCGGCGTTGCATCGTGGCTTTTCTATGATGTAATTATCACGTGATTTGCACTTTCTTTGAGCTAGACGCTCGATTTATGTCTCGTTGTTGCTATAAATTTCTAGAGCAAGTAGAACCATCAATAGAAGATGAGCTGTTGTTATTAATCTACCTTTAAGCATCAAATCGATTGGTGAAAATTAATATAATTTTGTTGATTTAGATAATAATAATACCTACAAACTACATCAGTTTAGAACCTGTAAAAGTCTTTACTTTTATAACTGACGAAAATATTATATTTTTTTATCTATGGTTTATATACATGGTATAAATAAATAAGTGCGAAAAAATCCATTAATTGTTTTTATGGAAACAGGAGATAAAAAACTTTTTATTTTTATTTTTTTTTCAAACTGGAAGAAAGCTACAGAAATGAAATTACGTTCATTTTTCATATGAATTTACTATTACTTAATTTTTTTATCTTCCCCTTACGTTACAAGGGGTAGAAGTAACCAATCCTACAGGTGATTTCTTGATAAACTTTTTATTATTAGTATAGTCATTGAAGCTTTTCACCTTCGAATTCTTTGAACCTGATCCGATCGACTTGAAATTTGGCAGACAGTTATAGAAAAGGTCAATGAACATTAATGACATAGCGCCGATTGACGCTTCCACCCTGTTGGGGGTTGACACCCCTTCTCGGTGGTGGACATTTTTTTTCAAAAATAACGCTGGAAATCGATAGAGAATCAAATTTTGAGCAAAAAATATTCGAAGAATTTTTTCGAAATATCAAGTTTTTTAGTTACTCCAAAACTTGGAATTTTGAGTGAAAAAAAAAACACTTTCAAAGTATTTTTAGCAAATAACTCAAAAACTACGCGTTTTATTAAAAAAAGTGTAATGAACAGAAATGTAGGTTATAAATGAACAAAGAAAATCGTTCGTTTTTTAAAAAGTGTTGTACGTCCTATACAAAGCGAAATATGGTTAGTGGAAGGGGACTTGTTTTGGGGGGAATACGCGAATCGATGTATTCAACGTCAAATGACGGAAAAATGATTAATTTTACGTGTATAATGCTCCCGGAGTTTTTTGTAGTACTCAAAAAGACCTTCAAAATGAGCACTTATGAAAGTTAATTAAAGCAAAATTGAAGGAGTTATCGTCAAAAACAGATGGGCCATTTCCATCAGGATTAAAATTAATCGTAGACCCTTTACCTACATTTGGTTTTGTTTTAGTGTTTTTCATACGATTCTGAAGTTAGACCGGTTTAGAATGCGTATTGTTTTTAATAATGTACGGTAAAATTTGAAAACGTATTTTTCATTATTCAAAAAAAATGCCTCATTTATATGCCTTATCTATATATGAAACTATGAAAGATACGTAAAAAATGATAGACAACAAAAATGTTTCCAACAAATATTTTGCTTTTTTTTTATTCCTACAGCATAAAAAATAAAGGAGATATCGCCGCTTGAAGTATCCATTTTAGTGAAAAAAACGGCCTGTCTCGAGCCCTTCGATCCTTTCCCTTTAAAAAACGAAGGACTTAAAAGATTTTATATGCAAACGATCTTACAGCTCTTGAAATTATCTTTAAAATGCTTTTTTGTAGGAAACTATAGCTTCAAAATTAACCCAGTTATAGTAAAAAAAACCAATGACATTTTTTCGGAGTAAAATAGGCTTNATTTTTCGCAAATAACTCAAAAACTACGCGTTTCATTAAATACAGTGTAATGAACAGAAATGAAGGTTATAAATGAACAAAGAAAATCGTTTGTTTTTTAAAAAGTGTTGTACGTCCTATACAAAGCGAAATATGGTTAGTGGAAGGGGACTTGTTTTGGGGGGAATACTCGAATCGATGTATCCAACGTCAAATGACGGAAAAATGATTAATTTTACGTGTATAATGCTCCCGGAGTTTTTTGTAGTACTCAAAAAGACCTTCAAAATGAGCATTTATAAAAGTTAATTAGAGCAAAATTGAAGGAGTTATCGTCAAAAACAGATGGGCCATTTCCATCAGAATTAAAATTAATCGTAGACCCTTTACATACATTTAGTTTTGTTTTAGTGTTTTTTATACGATTCTGAAGTTAGAGCGGTTTAAAATGCGTATTTTTTAATAATGTACGGTAAAAGTTGAAAACGTATTTTTCATTATTCAAAAAAAATGCCTTATTTATATGCCTTATGTCTATATATGAAACTATGAAAGAAACGTAAAAAATGATAGACAACAAAAATGTTTCCAACAAATATTTTGCTTTTTTTATTCCTACAGCATAAAATATAAAGCAGATATCGCCGCTTGAAGTATCCATTTTAGTGAAGAAAACGGCCTGTCTCGAGCCCTTCGATCCTTTCCCTTTAAAAAACGAAGGACTTAAAAGATTTTATATGCAAACGATCTTACAGCTCTTGAAATTATCTTTAAAATGCTTTTGTGTAGGATACTATAGCTTCAAAATTAACCGAGTTATGGTAAAAAAANTGTCTGTGATGAAAATTGCATTAATTATTAGCAATTGAAAAAAGTGGACATTTTCGACCATTTTTGAGCTCTTGCGCATAAACAAATTATCGGAATTTAATCGGACTTGTCTTATTTTACAGATTTATTTAATACCTACCTTTTTTGTATAAACCTTTTTCTCTATGAATAACAGTTTTTTTACGCGAGTCAAAAAACCACTTTTCCATAATTTTGACCATTGTTTTAACAAAGTTTCCCAACTAGTCTCGAGTTGATTTTTTGATATTTTGTTTATAACACGTTTCGGAAACAATATTCCGCAGATAAACTTCTAATAGTATTTTTTTCCCGAAAAAAAGCTATAATGACTGGCCTATTAAGATTTTCTTCGAAAAAGTAAGGACAAATTATTTTGTGATAAATTATGCCACATCAGACATTTACTTTTTTTTTAATTTTTGACTATTAGTTATCAATCGAAAATTTGGATTATCTTTAGCCCAGTACAATTTTGATAGGAGACCACGCCATTAATTGTGAATGTTGATTCGGCAGTAAATAAAATATCGTGATGAAAGAATTTGTTTTCAATCAGTTTGTTGCCTGTTATTAAAAACAAAATCCAAACGACGACCATCATCTCCAGCAAGCAATTTATGATTAAACACTGGTTTGAATGTACAGATTTTGTTGCCTACTAAAATTCTTTGATTATGAGATCTGCTAATATCTATGTTTTGTGACCTTTTCCTGAGTGACGTCTTTGGATTGTCTTGTATAGAGTCCATAACGACAACAGTAGCAGCGTCGTTATCATTGTATTCATTTTTCATATTTTTAATATTCTTTACATCAGTGGTATCGAATTTTATAATTAGCTTGTGAACTGCTTTACTAGTTACAGTTACATTTAGATACATTTCATCAAAAATTTGTATTGCATATCGATATGAATTATTACCGATTCCATAACATTTCACAAGATAAATCGTTGCTTTAGGGTTAGCACTATTAACAAAAATTATTCGGTGGGCAGTTAATAAAAATAAATATGTTGACTTTGACATTGATAGGGAAGTATCCATGGTAATTATTTGGTATGTAAGATAGTTAAAAATTGCGGCGTCTTTTTATTTTTAAAATGTGTTTATTGTTCTTTTCTGACTAAACCCCGTATTTAAACATTTCTTGGATTCTCGAACAACTTTGTTAAATACAGTTTTTAAAGGGAAATTTTCACATTTTGAAAATTTTAGAACGTCCTGTATATTTTATTATATATTTGATTACTGCCCACGGCTTCCCTAGATGAGCAAAACTTTTTATTTAAGAATAACTTTTTGTCGAGAAATCAGCAATAAAAAAAAGTTTACAAGAGTGCGGATCCCATCCGAGGACACACTGTATATGGCCATTTAATCATTTGTTTTAGGTTGCTTGATCTGTGTGAAACAAATTCAACCAAAAAATAAATTATGTTACGATACACATCCTGATCTTCATATGGGTATTTAAATGAAACTTTTATAGTAGGCGGTTGCTATATAGTTGACAGTTGTTAATAATTCTCAATGTTATGGCCTTTCCTATGTGTGCTTCGTTATACAAATTTCATTGATTCGCTAACGCCATGTTCGTTATGGCCCATTTATTTGTTTTTGGTTTACGAAGAAATAAATAGAAGACATCAAGTTTGTTTCAAATAAATTAATAAAGCTATTTAAAACAGTTCTTTAAATGACCGTATTGGCGATAGAAAAAGAGTTACACATGAAGTTATTTGTAGGGGTGGTTACTGTTACTTCTTGCAGCCGAAATTATCCGGAAAATGCCGATAGTAGGAAAAATTTACGTAATATCATTTTTGTGACTTTCTTCATATTTAAAAGCAAAAATAAAACCTAATTTTTTCCTCTTCCATTTGAAAGGCCATAAATTTGCAGGAAGGGGACGTAGAAACTTTTTACATGAAAAACAGCACTTAATTTTCATTGAAAAATCACCTTAATATTTCTTTCAATAGTAAAAACGCATTTTTTTATTACGTGTTATGCAATAAACCAATAAAATTATATATCAAGGTATGCTAAACATAAAACTTTTCTTTGTAAAAATCTGTTTAATAAAAATAAATGATAAAACTAACCCACTCCCTAACCGGAATTTTCAGAATTAGATGTGGCAACATTGTCTTGTTAAGTCGTTCAACTTTTAAGCATATTTAGATAGATTGTAGGTACAAGTATGTATTTGAAAATAACTATACTTTGGTAGGTATAAGATATACTTTCAGATAATTTCGCAATCAAAACGAGCAGAAGTTATATCTTAGTTCAAGGAGGAAACATTATTTATGAGCCAGTTTTACTTGTTCTAGAAATTTGTAATCATTTTTCACAAATGAATACATGGAAAGATACATTCAGTTGACCAATCCCAATCTGTGCCAATCTTAATTTATTTTTAAATAATAATATTTGTAATAAAAATAAGGGTCATTTATCATAGTTCAAATAAACATCATATGGTTTAAATTTATAATTATCCAGACCAGAATATTCTAAAAATGTAAATATTTACATCAGGGTATCTCAAAAAAAATTAAAGGCATTTTTTGTTGGAAATACAATTTTAAATACCTACAACGTAATTATGAAAAGTCCAAATAAATCTTTGACGTAAGAATTTTTTATTTCCCGCGGACTAACCCCTTAAAAAATTTCTTCACCAATTATTATTTTTTTGCTTCTGATGATTACATTGTATTTAAAATTGTATATCTAACAAAAATTCACATAATTTTTTTACGGGACGAATAGTTTAAGAATTATTTTCGGTTATTTCCGATAATTCGATTTTCGATAAATTTTTAAAAAGTAACTCAAAAATGGTTCGTTTTTCGAATAAAATATGATATATCGTTTTTGTTGAAAATGCCAACCAGAATTAAATTTACTTAATCTAATTTCATTTCTAATATATTCAGTGTTTCTCAGTATCTCAGTTCCTCAGTATCACTGCTTGACAAATTTAAGTACCAGCTTGTTGTCCATGATTAGTTATGCAATTTTGAACAAATGGAACTTTCTTTTTATTGATTTGTGATGTAGAATGTACCATTACATTTTGGCAGTTTTTCGTTAACACTCCGTGTAGCAGGATTCTCGTATTTGCTGAATCAACTATGATGATCCATTTTCGAAATAGATTTCGACTTCTGCTCTTGTTATCAGTTTAATAATAATAATAGTTTAGTAAACCATGGCCTTCCACCATTTTTTTTGGAGGCGATATTTCGGAAAATTGCGTTTATTAAAAATCCGCTCATTTCAAATTTCATTAATTTATGATCTATAATTAATTATTTATTATTAATAATAATTCTTTTATACTGATTGTTAGTTGATACTTTAAAATTTATCAACATTTTGTTTCAGTAAAAATCTAGGAGTAATTGGAAATGTCTAAAGATTAAATAATAGCTAATTACTGACTGCTAAATAATAGTCTGCTTTTTGGCCTAAAATTGTTATTTTGAAACTATTATTTACAGCTTATAATCATTCACTCTCTAAGTTCCCATCCCCAGATACATTCAGACCCTTCTAGATTTTTAAACTGAAACAGAAACTTATTTTGCCTTATAAATTAATGAAATTTGAGACATAGGGATTTTAAAGTGATCACATTTTAATCACACTTTAAAGACAAGATGGCAATATTTCTTGAACTAAATGTACCCAATGAAATATAGAGAAGCACTGAATTAAGAAGTATTATATTTAAATTGCTTTTGATAAAAAATAATTGCCTGTCTGCTGACTGAAACTATCTTTCCATGACATATATTACTTTTTCATTTAAACTGAAATAAAAAGGAAAATATTTACTAATATCCGAATTTCGGTAATACAGAGCCACGTGACCGCCGAACTTAGGCAACCAACATTACACGATTGGCACTGTCAACTAAAAATCCCTAAATCTTAGTGTCATCAATATTAATGATTCGTTTACAATGAACATTGGTTAAATAAAATCTCGTGAACAATTACACCAATCATTAGCCGGTGAAACAGAATTTTGTGTTTTAATCTAACCTTTATTATTGATTATTTTAATAATTTTACCGAAATTTAATTGCCAACATGAAGGAAATAAAATTACTTTTTCCAAACAAAATTATTGGTTACGTGGCTTGTAATCATTTATGAAGGCTCTGAATATATATTGTATTTAACATGCTATCAGTGTCAAAAAGACAAAATTAAAATACCTAAAGCTACAAAAAACAAAACTTAGTTCTTACCAAATTCAGCGTCGCTTCAGAAAACGATTCTTTTGAATATTCATCTGGTAGGTTGGTTGCAAAATCAAATATGGACAGGGAGATTATTAAAAGTCAAAGTCAGACAGTTACGATACACATTATTGTATGTAAATTGATAACACTATTAGAAATTACAATGCGTCCTTTATTGTTGTAGGCATCGGACAACGTAAACAGATTTTTTACGAAACCATTTATGTAAATTTCCTTGCGAATGAAACTAGGAAATACAGGTAACTAATTAGCTGCAGAACTGATTAATTGCCAAATTAGCATCCATTGAGATATACCTTTGTGGTTTTCCTTGAACTATTGATGGATTTATTGGCAGATTGAGAATTTCGAAATAATCACTATATCACCAATCACCAATATGAAAAAGAGGGTTTCATTTAATGAACGACGGGTTATAATATAAGTGACATCAAATTCGACCTGATGGCAAATATTTTGCCTCACCAAAATTTCATACTAAATAAAAGTAAATAATAAATAAAAAACGTATGTTAGTAACAATATTTTCAAAGGCAGTAAAATACCCAAAGAGAAAATATGTACCTACTATTTTTTGACTTCAACACTGAAATACAGAATTTTAAAGAAAATAGTTTTAACAATGGAAATTTCCTCAAACAAAGGAATAAATCTGAAATTTTCAAAAACAATTATTGTGAAATTAACAATAGATTTAATTAAGTAATAATTAATAATATTCAGTTTCCAAACGTAAATTTTAATTTCAAACTTTCGTTGGTGATTCTTCTCGTTGAAACGAATAAGAAAGGGAATAATAATATTTTTTCCTAGAACAATTTTTAATGCCGATATGATCCTTTAAAGATAAATTACATTATCAAATAAGTTAAAGTCAGAATTACACATTTTTTATTTACAACCACATTTATCATCATAATTTATTGCATTTATTGCTCTTTATTGCTCTATTACAATAGTTTAAGTTACAAATCATCTTTTTATGGCACGTGTTCTTAGATCTGAAAGCGATGATTGCGCTGCCCCCTATCCGCGATCGGTCTAAGCTCCCCTAAAACTAAAAGCAATGTTAATAATTAGACAGACTCTCTTGCTTCGAAGATTTTAACCGAAACAAATTTTGTGACCAATTATTCGAAGAACCATTCAAGATCTATTCCTCAAATTTAGTACAGAGTAGCTTTAGAGTAAAATTTGGAAAAAACAATCAGTGGCCTCACAGTTAGGAGGTCTGAGAGGTATTAGCTGTAAAATAAAATTTGCTTTAAAGAGAATATTCTGCCAGAGATTTTCAATTTAAACTTTGGTGTCCCTTGAGCCTTATTGGAGAATGCACAGTTTTCTTCAGTGTATTGTAGGTAAAAGTCAATTATTTCATTCCAATTTCGTAACAATTAAAGGTACGTAATTATGAAAGGCTGAAGTTATCGGTTTCATCCCGCTATGACACCCTGCGTATTGTGCTCTATGAAACGTTGATAGTTGAGTATTACCTCTAATTTTTTTATATACAAGGTGTCCCGCATAAAAACCGACACAGGGCAGGTGCATGTAGGGGTGTCCAAAATATTATAATTTAACCAAACTTACCTACATACAAAGTTGTACCCCTGAGGACTTATTAGCCTTTTCGAAAAAAAAATAATATCTCTGCAACACTTTACCGCAGAAGAACCAAATTTGGTACATGATTTAGGTTTATTACTGGTCTTCTTTGTCTATGATTTAAAGTTAATTGAAGCACTACAAGGTGTTCATTGGGGATGATTCACCCCCAAAATTGTACCAAACTTTTTTTTCATTGACCGAATTGAAAAATAGTAATATTAATTCACAGCAGAATTTAATTTAATTTTTTTTACTCTTGTTAAATTTTAAAAAACAATGGTTTTCAAGAAAAACCGTATTAACTGAAACAAGATTTTAACAGTGTTTATTAGAAAATAATCGAAAAGTCAGTAGTAGGCAATGAATTTATCTTTCAAACTTGTCAGTTA
>NW_019417128.1:140642-153499 GCF_000390285.2 Anoplophora glabripennis
TAAATATTCTTATAAAAAAGTTAGTATTTTCGTAGATTTCAGTACCTAAAACCTTGATGGTTTGATCGTTTTTTGCACCTGTTTATTCGTTTTACTGCGGCGTCTTTGAAAATACCCAGATGGCATGACATAACATTCCTATTATTTGATAAGCTTTAGATTATTCAGTTATTAAACGTTTGAAATTATTTGTCTTTGCGGAAAACACTATTTAAAGAATATGGGGCCCTTAAATCATAGTCAAAGAAGACCAGTAATAAACCTAAATCATGTACCAAATTTGGTTCTTCTGAGGTAAAGTGTTGCAGAGATATTAATTTTCTTCTAAATTTGGGGCCCCACATTGGGGGCTAATAACTCTCAGGGATGCAACTTTGCATATAGGTAAGTTTGGTTAAATTACAATATTTTGGACACCCCTACATGCATCTGCCCTGTGTCCGTTCTTATGCGGGACACCCTGTATTTACATAACATTTTTTTCTGAAAATTGTGTCCACTTTCTATTATCAAGGTTTGTAGAAAGGCTAGCGAATGGCTCTATATATTAAACAGAAAAATGAGCTCAGTTCGGGGTATTAAAGTATTTTATTTTAAAGTAATCACATAATTAATTGTGATCAGTAGATGACTAATTTTTAATCTTGAGGGCAAAACTTTCAATGTTTCTAGTAGAAAACAGATTCTAAATTCTAAATTTGAAACTTTAAGTATTAAAAATTATTCTGCGTTTTAAATTGATGATATTTGTGATTCTAGCGTTTCAAGTAACGATTCATAGCAAGATTTTAATAAAAAAGTTCCTCCTCGTAGAGGAAAAATGTTGTAAATTGATTTTATTACAGAAAAATATCTCCCTTAAAGTCGAAATTTATGTGTTTCAGTGCTTTTTAATATCTATAATTTTCATAGTATAAATCCGCTCTTTCTTGTGGTACATATAAACATTCATTCGAAAAAAATTTAGAGCGCGATCTCTGTAAGAAACATATTCATTCATTGAAGCTATTATTAAACATTTTAACATTGCCATTAAATGTTGAACAAGGAAATTACAATTGTTGTTCTATCGCCTTCATAAGAATTGATAGCAGAAACTACATCAAATAAGTTCTTACCTTGAAAACTTCCTTTGTAAATGAAATTGTTTACCAGATTAGCTCATAATTACACCTAATATCCGATTTAGTTAAGCTCCTGTTTGTTGTTTCTGTTTTATTTATTTATTATTATTTTAAATTAGTCAGTATTTTTCGTTTCAAATTGACATTTTTTTATGAAATCACGAGTGCATGCATTATTTATTTAAAATTAACATTTTAAAATCCATATTTCACTGGAGGATGTCTGTATTGCGTCCTCTATATTAACACTACACCAGCTTAATAAACCTTGTTACAAACAGGACAGATGTAGTAGATAATCAATCAATTTACGCTAGTATCCACTAGTGTGAATTGACTGATTAATCTTGCGGATTAATCCTTACATCTGTTATGTTTCTGACAAGGTCCGACAGACAAATTATGTGTGACACAATTAGTCATTATTTTATATTAATTAGCAGGTACTCAACTGTAATTGTAAAAGTATTGCTAAGGCCCAGTACATTGAGTACGGGTTGAGACATAGGCGTAGCCAGGAATTTTCCTAGAGGGAAGGGGGCGAGAGCCAGTTTATTGAACAAAGGGTATGGTATGTGAAATCATGGTTTCGAAATACCAAGAATATAATATGGTTAAACCGAGGAATTTAGTGCAAAAGCTTTTCTACCCAACGGCCAAAAGCAAACAGTGGCTTAACGTGATTCAATTTGACTGTTTTACTCTAAACGCTTCAATGGGGTCATTCAGTAAATTTTCAAAAACGTTCTTATTTTATATACTCATGATTAATCTGAAATTAATCCTGAAAATTTCAACTCAATCCGTTGAGCGGTTTTCAAAATGATTTTTAAAATGCGAATATTTCCCTCAGCTGTGGCAATGCAATGACGTCACCGCATGGGACGGTCAGCCGGCTTGGCGATACTTCCAGATGAGTTTCTGTATCTACAGAATGTTTTAGTGTTTCTGCATATTAAATTTAAAAAATGGAAGCAAATTTCGTAAAAGCAGATTCTTCTAATTTGCCAGAAGTAAGTTTGTTAATGGTTATGGATTTATTTTAATAAAACCCACGACTTTATCAGTGCTGAGATGAGAGGACTGAAAATGCAAAGGTTACGTTTCAATAACGTTAAAGCTTCTTTAAACAACGTTTGTAGCGAAAGATTTGATGTTTTCGTACAATAAGAATAGTAAATAAGAATAAGGGTTTTACGTTTAATTGGACTAAACCGTTTCTGTCACAAGGGTTCAAAGATTTACCTAATCAAATATAAAATTCTTATTACTATTTTTATTCCCATGAAAACTACATAAAATCTACCTAATATCTTATAAATACAGTAATAATATAATATTTATTATGTATTTTTATATAAATACTTAGTACCTATAGGTATTTATATAATATTCACAAAAAAATCAACAACGGTATAGTGTTTGTAGAGGATACAAACGTATTTATTACATACCTAAATTACGCAGGGTAGTTTTGTTGCTTTCAAAATAAGTCATTTTTCAAATAAAAGATATTAAAAAAAACAAATCACAGTAGAGACTAATAGACTATTGATTTTAGATCTGCACGACAGAATTACGAGAACATTATTATTTTCTTAGGCGTCTTCACACTAGTGCTCTCACACTGGGGAACCATACAATATTTGTAATTTTTTTCTGTTCTGTGTCTTCCATATTGCTAACAAAATTGGGTATCTTAACGTACTCAATCCAAACTTAACAGGCAACTAAAACCCGACTACCCGACTGACTGACAACACACGTAAGCATGCGGCATCGGTTTCCCATGCGGTGACGTCACATCCACCGGTTCAGCGGATACTCAGCCCGCCAGTTTATGATTTTTTTTGGATGACTTGTAGGTGATATAAAATTCAAATTTTTTGCAGATAACCTTAAAATTGCAATATCTTTCCGATAAGTAAATAAAAAAAATTGCTGGATGTGCCCATTATCTAAACAAATAAATACTATATTGATTTTTAAATTTTTATATTAATTAAAACTATAAAGAATCAGTGGCCACTGGTCAGCAATTATAATGAAACTTATAGCATACAGCAAGAATTAGGTGGAACGGCATAGACCCTGCTGCCCCCGCTGGCTACGCCCATGGGTTGAGATGTACCTCATCAGGCGACAGGATATGGCATCTTACTTTATTTTAAACGTACTGAGCCAATTCAAATAAATTCAAAACATATTCCTAAAATCTTATCAAATAACGTCAAAAATTGGTACCAAAAATCTAGGTATGTAAAAGATATATAATGTCGAAGACAAGATTCTTAACTGATGATACTGCGGGAACAACTACTCTGCGGTCTTCATGTCTCGACTAGCATTGAATTATACTTCTAAATAATTATATTTCTAAATATTATTAATCGATAAAACACATGCCTGAAATATTAAATAATGTAATCTGTCACAGAAATATCTTTTATTATTGTAGTAACATTTTTTTTATACAGGGTGATTCACAATTTATCCAAAAAAATTTGGGAATAGATGCAGCTCGAGAAATGGAATCAATATCGTAAAAAATTTTTTTGTAAAATCCTTAGTTTCCGAGAAAAAAAAATTGAAGTTATAGTACATTCAACCACTACATAGCTGGACAACTGTAGTCTCTAGCGTCATTCGCCACGTGACCTTGGCGACTCCGAATACTGAATTCGGATTTTGCAATCGTCGTTGCGATATTTACCTGTTATTTGTGGTGTTTANGCATATTCTGAAGTATTAACGCAAACCAACGACTTTGAAATTTCGACTTTTGTCCAGCTTTTTCGGAATTCCGACCACTGTGCAACGGCCAAAAGCAAACAGTGGCTTAACGTGATTCAATTTGACTGTTTTACAGTAAACGTCTCAATTATCTAAACAAATAAATACTATATTTATTTTGGTTTAAATTTTTATATTAATTAAAACTATACAGAACCAGTGGCCACTGGCCAGTAATGATAATGAAACTTATAGCATACAGCAAGAATTAGGGGAGACAGCATGGCCCGCGATGTTCCGCCTGGCTACGCCCATGCGTTGAGATGTAACTCATCAGGCGATAGGGTATGGCATCTTGCTTTATTTTAAACGTATTAAGCCAATTCAAATAAATTCAAAAAATATTCCTAAAGTCTAACGTCAAAAATTGGTACCAAAAATCAACATACCTAGGTATGTAAAAGATATTGTATAATGTCGAAGACAGGATTCTTAACTCATGATATAGCCGGAACAACTACTCTGCTGCCTACATGCATCGACTAGCATTGAATACTTCTAAATAATTATATTTCTAAATATTATTATTGATAAATAAATCACATGCCTGAAATATTAAATAATGTAATCTGTCAAAGATATATATTTTATTCTTATTGTTGTAACATTTTTTTCTTATATACCTAAACATTTACCTCCTGCCGTTTTCTTTTTTGAGATGTAGGGTGTTGAAGTTAAAAAAATTGTTGTGTCTAAATATTCTCTGTATGAAAATATTTCACATTAATGAATAAAATACCATTCAACGTAAAAAAAACTACGCCTCAGCTCAAGCCAGGGTTATAGATATGAGGTACCCTGGTTACATTTTCAAAAAATTATGGCACGCCTCTGGAAAAATATTTCTATTACTTTTGGAACACATTTTTAGTTTTGAACGAAAGAAGCTATTATCATTTTAGTATAAATTAGTAATTTGCAAAAATATGTTTGGATAAATGTAGAACATATTTAAATAATTTTATTATAGTTTTTTATGTGTCTTACTCCCTTCAACCAAACTTTGCTTAAACTAACTCTCGGCTGGTACTTAATTTATTTTAACTAATAATGTTATAGGAAACAACTACTCAGCAGACTAATGCCCGACAGGCACTGAAGTACACCCGCAATATCTAGTAAACAACTGAGGTCATTGATCTGTAGAACCACCAGCCATATATCGGTTTTTAATATATTAATTCTCCTCAGTTTGCTATAAATGGGAAATGGGACAATACATTTTGTATGTTTCGTTCATCTATAAGGCACTCAAAATATTTCCAAAATCAGTTTTTTAGAGTTTATTGTAGAGATTTAATGAATACTAATTAATTAACATTAACATTTGTACGGGAATTTTATAAATAGAGTTATATTTTTTTGGTTTAATCTGATTTCTTGTTTTAATCTGTAGATAAGTACAATTCATTGTTGGTTACTTCGTATCATGCCTTAGAAATTTGTTTGAAAATATCTAGTTATACACTTACCAGCTTAAATAATTTAAGAAAGCTGATTTGGGGGTTGTTATGGAAAATATCCTTTCGTATTCTTTCTATTTCTAAGTCTCGTTAATTAATAGTTCTTTTTTATGAGAATTAAACGACTTTCAAATGTTTAACCACAATTTTTTATTCGGTAATCTGATAATAACCCAACATGTGTGCGTGTCGAGGTCTGTGACATGTAAGACCTCTTAAATGTGACACCGAAGATTTAAAAAAGTATAAGAGAATAATCCGATTAAAAATACAGTTATATGTAAGACTTTCATATGATTTATGGACTTTTTTTTAAATATTTTAAGTACTTTGCTGGCGACACTATATGTTCTTTTATTTTTTGGAGACAAATAATTCTTCAGGTCTTCTACAAAATATCACTAAATGTATTTTAAATATGTAATTAAATACCAGAATTAAATTTAATTAAATAAATACAGGAGAAAAATGGTACATTAAAATATGAATAAAAAATACAAAGAAAGTTTTTGTCGCTGTGTTAATTGGGCGTTATTTTTTAACGTAGGAGTACCTAAAAATGTAGTAGTTATCTAGGTGAACATGTAAGGTAAGGTAGCTAAAATATTTAGATTATGAATAATGGATGTTCAATTTATGTAAATATACAAAAGATTTCTTAATGAAATGTAGGCATCCAATTCAGAAGTACTGATATTGCTTTACTTTGAATGAAATTTCATTTGTAACAGTCAGAATAACGAATGTAACGAATTATAAATAAATAACCGTTTTTCATGTTTTATTAACTAATATTTTTTTACTTTCTGCGAGTTATTTCTTATTAAATTTTCGTAAAACCATAAATTAAGTAAATTCGAGCAAACCTTAGTATTAAAATCTTGGAGTTGTTTTCTACACCGAGGTAAACATCTTTTAGACATGCATAAGTAAAAATTGATTAACCCTAACAAAACGTCCCCATTAAATAGGTACCACATGTTCTGATGCTGTCATAACAAAAAGCAATTTGCTAAAGAGTGGTTGAAACGTGTTTTATTTGTTAACTTTTTTTTATTGATTTACCTTCAAATAAGTGGTTTTTTGAGATTAGTAATTTTCTTGTCGTAACTTTGTGCGCTTGGTTTGATTCAATTATTAACTATGTCTTAAAACTTTTACTTTATATTCGAAAAGTTGCAAGCAAACAGCAAGTTACTTATAATTTGGATAGTTTCATCCTTCGTTTTTTATTTTTGTAACTTTTTATACATAAAATAAAAACTAGGCGAAAGTTTATAACTTTTGAACATATACATGGTGATTCAGAACTTATCCAAAAAAAATCGGATGTGCAGGGGACTCTTACAAATACAATTTTATAGAGAAAAAATCAAAAAGGGCAGTTCGAAAATGAATTAGAAATACACTTCTGCACGGCACTGGAAACTGGGAAAAAATAGAATTTTATTTTATATTAGCAAATTCAACTGCTTCTGCTGCTATTGCTATTATTAATTAATAAAATTAATTTGTGGTTTTAATTAATAAAATAATTTGAGGTACCTGATGTTACAACAACTGTTCAAAATTTTGTCCACCGACGTGGAAACACATTTGGGTCCGTCTTACTCAGTTTCTACGAACTAACACAAATGTTGTCGTGCTTCACCATAACAGAAATGTTTCACTATAATACCATCCATCAACTCCGAGTTACTATACACACAAGCTATTTTTGGCACTAACTACTAAAAAACTATTGTAAACACTATCGCATCGACGATTGTAAAATCGGATTCCGGTATTCGGAGTCGCTGAGGCCACCTGGCTCTCCATGTGTATTGCCAATGATGCCAGAAATTACAGTTGTCCAACAATGTAATGCTTGAAAGTACTATAACTTCAATAATTTTTTTCTCGAAAACTATAGGAATTTTACATAAAATTTGTCTACGATATTGACTCCATTTCTCATGCCGCATCTATTCCCAAATTTTTTTAGATAAGTTGTGAATCACCTTGTATAGGCACTGGCACTAGATACTCCTTCACGTTATGTTGTTTACGTAACATTTTTTTTCTTTCACATAATGTAGGTACCTATAGAATAGTTAATACACAGTTCAAGCACAGACAATATAACGATAGCTATTTTGTCTGTTGTTCAAGTCTTATTGGTTATTATCATATTACTGATATAATATAATGTGTTATTTTTATGAAAAATGGGCAAAACGTCCTTCCTGTGACAATGGTAGACACCGTTAAAAGGCAAGCCAGAGGTAAAGTCAATTAACCGGTGTAATAAGTTATCTCTAGTTACCCTTGGTAGAAAAAATGCTAGAAAAAATGTACTTATTATGTAAAGTACCATATTGTTCCAGTAAAATGCCGACTTAAGGTAGTAAAATCGTGTTAGTGAAATAATTCTTATGAAACTTGACATAAGATTTTGTAACACTAGTAACAAAAATCCCTATTCTAATAATAATCGTATCAGCAAAACATTTTTATTGACCAATTTCCCTCAGTGTTTAATTGGGTTTCAGCATGCTGCAGGTATTTTTGAAAAACAAAGAAATAGTTGATTTTGTGAATTTAACATTACAATAAAATTTGAACATCTTTAAATCGGTATTGTGTTTTTACTACATTAAAAAGAAAAATTAATTAACCCCTTGCACCAAATTGATCAGTCAAAGGGTTAATTTTTTCATTGAGTTTGATTGTGAGACTAGCCATAAGAAGAAACTTAGAAAAGCAGGTTATTGTTCAGGATTTGACTATAAACACTATAACACTTCGAAAACTTTTTCGCTTTCAAAACTTTTAATCAAAATGATTGACAGTCAAGTGAGCAGTTTTTGTGTTTTTCCTTCTACAAAATAAATCAACTATTTACGTATTTACAGAACTGCCGGCATCAAAAGTAATTATTAAATTATCTTATTCAATATCTAATTTTAATTATACTACAAAAAAAACAGAATTACTTAGGCCAGCAATGCTATAAGAATATTAAGTATTTTATCTTCCAAACTGTATCCTCAATAATTAATTTAAGTCAGATGTAATTCCAGTACTTGTTTGTATTTATAAATAGAAACAATTCAGAATTAATAACGACAAAAGCCAGCTGCGTCTTCAACATTGTTATAATAAATCATTTATTTATTAATAAGAGTAATCTAAGTAGGGACCTTGCCAGCATTATATAAACAATATATGGGTCGTAACAGTTTTATTAACTCTTCAAACACATACTCCGAGATAAAATGTTAGTGACCATCGCAAAGTACACATAATATTGTCGGTATTAACCGTTTGTATTTATGACGTTACATATTGTTTAAAAACATTTAATAATGTAACAGTTTTTCCCATTATTATTTTGAATAATACAAAATATTTTACAATTAAACTGAAATGTGTTACTTCTTGCTAGCAGCATATTTGAAGTGTAATTTCACAATTATTACTGTGCAACTGTCTACAAAACTGTACTATAAAATTATTTGCGATTTTCGACTAAATTAAATACCTATTTTATATATTTCCCAAGCCGTTTCAATTGTCAATATAAGTAAATTAATTATGTCATTTTTACATAAATGTAGAATAAGTTGCGAATTATTACCTCAAAAATTTTAAAATTGCATGTGGAAAAGGTAACCTTTTGTAATTTCGATAATAAAATAAAATGGATATAATTTTTAATCATCCTTCAATTAATCCAGTAAAAAAGAACAAAAGTTTCCTTATCGGAAGTAGCTTCAGCTTTCTTATTTGAAATGGAACACCCTATATATTTTTGTAAAACCGGAACCAGCACAAAATTATGACCAAAATCGACCCTATAGCTGTTTTTGAAGTATTTAACATTTTTCTAAAATTTTTAGTGTGCAAGAATGTTAGATGAGCATTTAATTTTTGACATGATGAGATCATAAGCTGCTCTACCATTTGTAATTAATACACAGGGTGTGTCAAGTTTTCGTGGTCACACTAGTTCATGTCAACGTAAATTGTAGAACGCTTTGTTTTCGACACAGAATACTGAAATAAAAAAAAATAAATCTATTAAAATATATCTTATGATGCTTCACATAGATTGATGAAACTACAACTAATGGCTTAACTGATTATGAGTAAAAATTCACTGAATTGGTATATAAAGCGGTTAACCAGATGTTGAGAAGCATTGTCAGTGAGAGCCCGACAATTTTGATGTCGCTGAATTTTCTGAAAGTTCATTTAATTTTGACATTTCTCGAAAATAACATTGGTAACAAATATTTATAGAAATTTCTTTTAGACATACAAATTTAAATAAAATGTAATTTACATGTTTTTTTGTAAAAAAAACATAGCAACTTCTTTATGTTGTTACTTGGTTTTTTATAGAAAAAAATTTCTTTTATAGGAACACGGTAGTGTGTTACAATGCAATTTTTTTATATACTTTGGTTTGGTCACTTTGTGTTTAAAATTGTATTTCTAATAGAAAAACCGTATAAATATTATTTGTGAAGCGAAAAATTATTTTCGATTTATTTTACTATGTGATAGGCTTATTTTAAGTAAAAATATCTTAAAAATGGCTTTCTTGAATAAAATGGAAGACATCTTCCTTGTTAAAATGCCAATCGATTATGAAAGTTTGACTATAATACTTGACTTACCTTATATAACTTCATTTTTTCACATTTGATTAACTTCAAACATGAAAGCACCTCGCATTTTCTTACGAAAATTAAAGTTACAACTTTTTCAGATGTATCTGATTTATTTTCCCAAGAATTTTATTTTTTCCTAAAAATATAAAAATAACTAATTAGTTTTAGATGCAAGATATTTAACTTAAAAATTCGAATTAGTAGGTTTGGATATCTACAACTTTTTTTATTTTTTTTACAGACTATTAAATTACTATTATTGTTATTGTTGTCTCTACTTTTATAATAGAATAGGAAAGTTTGTTACATTATTTTTCTAGTCCTCATTAATACTCATTTTTCTCCAAGAAATTATGTATTTAATAAATATTCCGAAAAAATTATTAATTTCGATATAAAGTACTGTGAAGGAAAAGTGATAGTAGTTCTATATGATTTTGTAACAGTAACATAGACGGCGATCTATCAAAACAAAGGGGCGCAGTTGAATTACTTTTGTATTAACTTGAATTAAATTGGGTATATCAATTGAAATTACAAAAATTTTTTTTTGGTTTTTAGATCAGACCTATAATTTCTTTTGATTTTTGATGTACTGAAATCAACTTTGAAGAATAAAAAAAATTCATCGTTTAAGATTTTTTGTAATCGCAGGTAGTCTCTTATTCTATATTGAATATACATACAATTATCTCAATACTACCTTAGGTGAATGTCGGAAATACCGACTCTATTCCGATTTAATTTAGGTGACTGATTTCCAATCCAATTTTTTTGGGTGCAGAACACATAGGAAATCAGGGATAAAGTCGGTATTCTTCATATTTACCAAAGGTAATAGGTATTGAGATAACAGCATATTCAATATAGAAGAGACTTGTCTCTGCAATTATAAAAAATCTGAACGATGAAAATTTTTTTACTCTTCAAATTTGGTTTTAGTACCTACTTCAAAATCTATAATCTATAAAAAAAAATAAAATTTTTTGTCGGTGTTATTAAGCTTATTTGATTCACAGATTTTTAAAATGAGTAGGTTTAATTTAGGGAAAATACACTCAACAGCATTAAATTCCAATGTTTAACAATTTGCACATACTTATAGCTAATATGACAGTAATTTTTAACAAAAAAAAATAATACAGAGAAAATTGCAAACTCTGGATATTTTCCTTTACAAACACAGAGTATTGTAATTCTAAACTTTGTATTTTGTTTTTGCATAAACCGATTTATCATTTTTGAAATCAGAAAAGATTATTCCCAAAAAAATTGGTATTCCGGAATCATCATTTATTTTCAACTCTCTGAAAAGATGATCAAGAGTTTCTATCTTGAAAAGTGTCATCTTCCAACGTCTTTTATTTTTCATTTCAGTAATCCAGTAATATTTATTCTGCAAAAATTTCTATAACTGCGTTACATTGAAATATTGAAACAGAATGAATATTTTTTGATTTGGACAGGCTTCTTCCATTAAACTTTTGTTCAAAGGCAAACAAAAAACGGTTCATTAATGTCTACAAATGCAAGTTGAAGTTTTTGCAACAGGCATTTGTTTAAAAACATCTGTATATAAACATTGTTTGTAGATGCAGATTAGGCTTTATAATGCCTAAAAGAAGGTTTACTTTTATACAGGTATCATAATTAATAGCGCAAATTGAAACAACACACGAGTACACGATGCTAGTAAACATAGATCCGCGAATTATGATAGACTCTGTATAACATTGAATAAAAAACACAAACTATTCAGTTTGAAATAAAAAAAGTTGGTAGAGATTGAAATTGACAAAATGTAACCGGAAAAATGCAACACTTATTTTTTAACATATTACTTATAACACGTGAAGCACGTCGAGTTGAAAATAAAATAGGTATTCATCTGTCACGAGAAAATAGTCATGGACAATCTTGTAGACCCTTGCAGTTGATAAAATTTAAAAACAAATTAAATTCTTTTATCATATACTTCTAACTGAAGGTCATCGCGACACACCCTGTATGTGATAATTGAATTTTGGATTATCTGTCTAGACTCCCAAGAATTTTTCAAAATATTTCTCGCTCGACTTAATTGACAGCGAACGTTACGCACATTCGTTGAAAGCCTAAAACTATAGCATAAATTATTGTCGACTCCAAATGTCTACCTGAAGCCAACGAAAATTATCACTGACTACCCACGTTTGTCTGTAATCGGTTTCGGGAATGGTTGTATTAATTTTTACGAGTTTTTAATTGGCGTTTAGTTAGAAGTTTAATCTATAAGCCCACCGCAGCACGTCCATAAATTATTTGAAAATACGGGTTCTGCTACTATATGCCAACATTTTTTACGATTGCTATCGTGGCTTTTTTAAATAAATCTTAATTTATGCCCAAACGAGTTCGTGCACATTTCGCCACGTGATATTTTTATTTTTTTTATTCAGATGATTGTGACAGCTTTTATTGCTGATCCGATTATAGTCATTTTTGGCAATCCGATGATAAACTTTTTTTAAGCTGTTAAATGTTTAATCAGATTTACACGAGATTACTTACAGTTACATTTTAAATCCTCCTAAAACTAAAGACGTCGTTTAAAACGTTGAAAATTAAAGATAAGGTATATTTTCAGTCCACGTTTGGCGACTAATTCAAATAAAAAAATAGCGATATGGATGTCTTCGGTCATTTAAACATTATTTAATCTTTTTTTCTGTAACTGCTTATATGACAGAGAGGATCCGTTATACATATATTGTAACATCTAAAGAAGGTTTAAAATACAGGGTGATTCGGAACCTATCCAAAAAAAAAAAAAAATCTGG